>NC_141050.1:3085000-3120000 GCF_041138505.1 Cibotium barometz
AAAAAATATCAAAATATAAAAAAATCAACCCTAAACGTTATCGCCTTCGCCTCTTTCCCTCTCCATTTTTAAAATTTCAAAACCTTCCCTCACTCACGTGGGAGTGCAATCATGAATGAGCTAAATCGTTCTTTTTTGCAGCAAACGCAACATGAAAATTTAAATTTTCTTTTTTTAATAGCAACTCATACAATTCAAATTTCAAAGCCTTACATAAATTTTCTTTTTCTAATAGCAACTCATACAATTCAAATTTCAAAGCCTTACATTTCATATTTCATATTAGTAGGCCTAACCTTAGTACCTTACCTAGTGTAAAAACAATACTTTTTTACAGGCTATAGGGAGTGCCTAAAAACTTGCCGTGTGGCATCACCAAAGGTCAATAAATCACTTCTCCTTTTATATATAGTATCGCTTCTCCTTTTCAAAATTCAAAACCTTGGGAGTGCAATCATGAATAAGCTAGGAGGCAGCTCGACTGTGAATATAGAAGGAAGTAAAACGTTCCTTTTTGTAGCAAACGCAACGTAAAAATTCAAATGTTCTTTTTTTTAAAAAAATAGCAACTCAGCCAATTTAAATTTCAAAGCCTTATGTTTCATATTAGTGGGCCTAACCTTAGTACCTTACCTAGTAAAACAATACTCTTTTATAGACTATAGGGAGTGCCTAAAAAGTCACCATGTGGCATCACCAAAAGTGAACGAATCGTACACCACGTACCCTTATCCTTTACTAGTTAAAGGCCTATGTTGTATGAGCTATTAAAACCTGTAAAGGAGCTAGTCTGAGTTGTTAAAGCCTGTAAAGGAGCTATCCACACCACTTTTCATTGTGACATGGCGTACTTCGAACTAGCCCTTACAGCTCATTCCCAAACTTACTGCTGTGGCCTTTCTTTTAAAGAGAATTTTTCTTATTTTCTACTGTACTTCTTCTCAAGGATAAAACCCCCTTGGAAGGTGATCACTAGATAAGTGAGACCTTTTCTTATTTTACTAAGTTAGCGAGTGTACATTCATAGTATTCTGATGGTGATGCAATTTTTTTTAAAACCCCTTTTTTTTTCTTTAGGATGCGTCTAGGAGCTAGCACAATTGTGTCAGAAAGGAAGTTGTAATGTACGTATGTTGGTTTAAAAAGATCTTTTGTTGGCCTGGATGATCAACGTATTTTGAAATCTATCTAATCAACCGGGGTAGGTGGGTAGTTATACAAGGCCATACACTTGCCAAAAAAGGGAAAGTTGTTTGTGAAGATGCACAGGGAGAGATCCAAACGAACAAAGGTGTCAAATAAGAAGAGAGAAGGTGGGGAGTTCGAAGATATCGAGCGGCAAATCCTTTTTTTGAAGTAAGGAAGGTAAGAAAAAATCATTACTTTGGATTTTGTATAAAGGGCCTTTGGCCGAGGGTTGCATTGAAGACACACACAAACAAAGATGCAGACAGTCCATGAGAGCATGGGTGAGTGGAGAGCTATGAGTTCTAGCTTTGTAAAAACATATATATATGGTTTGTGAGTTTATGGCTTGGAGAGTGAAGGGTTTGTAGAACATGCAGCAGCAGTTTTAAGCTGATTTTGTGAGCATAGTGTTGTCTTTCAATCACTTCTTTTCAGTGTGTGATGTTGTATAAGACACAGGGTCAATCAATACAGTTTAGAAAGAGTTTATTTTCAAAGTTTGTGTGAATCTTTGTCCTAGCTGTTTACCAATTGATGAGTATTGAGCACCTTCATGTTCATTTAGGTTCTCTAAGAATCTTTCTGTTTCATGCTAAATATTGCTTTTGAGTTGTCAAGAATGTCATACTTGGGTGAGTAGCATGTTGGTTGTTGAATTTCTCTAAGGTAAAAGATATTGGGTCAAGGAGGACCTCGCTTCCTGTGTTTTTATTAGTTGTCTTTATGAGTGGGGTCAGTTAAAAGGTGTCAGATGAAAGGAAAGAGCAGAGCAATTTAGTGTGAGAAGAGATCTAGATAGAGTAATTATTGTAGGTGCAGAATATCAACTAGTGTGACTATGGAAGTCAGAGGTCTCAATCATGGTGTCTTCTACTAGATTAGTCTGACTCAGTTCCCTTATAGAGCTAGCCACATGAAGCTTTGAATCCTCTCATAAGTGTTAAGGTTAGAGGAGTTGATAGATCTGAAGTTGTTAGACTAGGAGAGGGGTAAAGCCTAAGAGCTATCTGAAAGAGTGTTGATTGAAGCAGAGCTGACTAATCAGCAACTCTTTAGAGAGTTGACTGAATTAGAGCTATCAGAAGTAGGAAGAGTTAGCCAAGTGCTATTAAAAAGAGTGCTAATTAAATCAGTGTTGATTGAAGCAAAGCTGAATGATTAGGAGCTTTGTAGAGAGCTGATTGAATCAGAGCCATCAAAAGTAAGAAGAGTCAGTCAAGAGCTTTTAGAATCAAGAGCTTTACAAAATGTCACTGCGTATGTGTGAAATTACAAAATATTCTAATGCTCTTGATCTTCACTTTGCTTATTTGGGCTCCTAGACTTTGCCTGCTCTTCATCTTCACTTTGCTTATTCGGGCTCCCAGCCTTTGCTTGCTCTTCGGCTTCACTTGGTTTTTTTGGACTTCCAAACTTTTCTTTCTCTTGTCCTTGAGCAGGAAAAGCACCGAAGTTGAGGGGCTTCTGAGCAGAGGGCTTCTTTGTATGATATTTCTTTTCTGAGGTCCTCTTTGGCTGAGATGTCTTCTTTACAGAGTACTTCTTTGCAATGGTTTCCTTTGAGGCTTTTTGCATCTTCTCAAATTTTAAAGGAGAAATCACTGGCAAACCCTTGCCTTTGCCTTTATGTCTTTTCCGCTTCTTCTCCTTCCCTTTTCTCTGATCCTGGTCTCATGGAGGAGGGGAGTCAGGATCTTTAGGTGTAATTACTTTGTCCAACATTATCTCAATACATCTCTCTCTTATACACCAAATATAAGATTCAGGGTATTTATTGCACTGCAAAAAAAAGTGGAGTTCTAAGATAAGTAATGTACAAATACATTAAGAGTAATGCAAAGGATTCTCTAGTTTTCTTACATTGACTTCTTGTTTTAATGCATTGTCCTGCAGACATTTGCAATCACCCTCCATCCACAACTAGTAATGTCAGACTGAATTGGAACCTGAAATAATAGTGTAATTAGAAGAAATCCATCTTCAAACAAAGAAACATCAAAACTAAATTATCAATACCTCTTGATTGCTGAAGATACTTAAATGGCTTCTCTGGATCTGCAAAATCTTCATAATTTTTCGCTAAATATGCTAATATAATTTTGCTAGCACTGCAATAAAGAGCATATCAAATAGGTGCAATGTTTGTAAACAAAATTGTGATAGTTGATGAAAAGAGATAATATGGTAGTTGATGAAAAGAGATACTTATATTTTGCATTGACCATGGATACAAGCTAAGGAGTTCATGAAAATAACCTCTCTATCAAAAACATCAATGGACATAAGACTCCAATGGTGACTGCAAATAAAACAATAGTAAGAAAATATCTACTCACATGAGTTATGAATTTAAAACTATTAAAAAACACTACCTTAAAACTAATAAAAAATAATACCTTTCATTATATGGGATGAATATATAATAGTTTCTCAAGCTATCATATGCCCTTAAAAAACCGTCAATATTTGATCCTGTCTTTGAAAAGAAAAGGACAAAACTGTGGCTATAAAGAAAGCAGCTTACCTCATGCAACAGAATATTACAGCGTCAGATATTTCAATATCTGTCTTCTCTAACATCACTTTGCCCTCAGGTGAAATGCTCAAGTAATATTCAATCTTAGGGTTGGAGGAGACATTGATAATAATTTGACCATACACCTTGCCCATTCTATCATAATTCATACCACCAAGTCTCTTAACTTACTCTTTATAAAAATTATCCTCCATCTCAAAAAGCATCTCTCTTTGGTCAAGTGCTTTTCTTGTTTCATACTCATGTGTAACATCTTCAAAAGTAGGCCCTTCAGCTTTCCGAGACCTCTCGGGAGGAATTGTAAGGATATCAAAGGCCCTAGTATCTGTGGTGAGAAGTGGCTTGAGAACTTTATCAAATCTATACCTAAGCCTACTCACCACTGAGAAATCCTTTTCTTGCAAGCACCACAATGCAGAAGCTTGCCACTTTTTGAATGGGGAATTACTTTTAGTTAAGATACCAATCTTGTCACATATTTGCTTTACTACACGAATGAAGGCAGCCCTTGGGATAAGATGATGAGTGTCAGTTTGGGCCTTCCTGATCTCTGAAAAACACCTCTTCATATATAAAAATCTTAACTTTATTTTCTTCTTAGGAGGAGTGGATGTAGAAGCAACCTGTGCTATCTTTGGATCTTCAATATATAAGTACTTTTCTTGCAGTTTTCTTTGTCCTTGCCATAGATTGCACATTGAAAAATATTTGAGAAACACTACAAAAAAAGTAAAAATATTTTCATGATTAATACAAGACCCTCAAACAAGAAGAAATAAAGAAAGTGTACATGGCCAGTGGTTTCAAAAAAGGCACACAAAGGTACTCTCTCTGGCTATTGTAAAATGGTGACAAATATAAGTGAATAAAACAAACTAGTAGAATAGCAAAACATCTGAATAAAGTAATCTTTAGAAATAGACATTATCAAGAACTATCCCTGTCATGTCAATTATCCCATAGTGCTATCAATGACACTACTTATACACTATGAGTCCTTTCCAAACAAGCTTTTGAGTATCGGCTAACAAGATTATGCTTCAAGAACTAGATGTGCCACCCATAGAAGGATGTCCGCAATGGCGTGCAAGGGAGTAAAATGGCATACTGCTTTGGATACGGTCGCGTCGTTGCGGAATGTTAAAAGCATAGATCGGATTCGATAGTGACGACGATGAACTATAGGGTAGTGCTATCAATGTCCTCAAATGGCGTGCAAGGGAGTAAAATGGCATAGAGCATTGGATACGATCGTGCCATTGCGGACTCTTAAAAGTGGGATGTGTCACCCATTGAAGGACGTCCGCAATAGCACAAACCCAAGGAAACCCAAGGAAACCCAAGGAAGGTCACACACCACACAGACCTATACCTTGTTGACCGCAACGGCGCGATTGAGGCAAAACAACACACTGATAGCGATCTGTTCGTGCTATTAAAGAATCAAGAAGGTAGCACAGGCTAACAAAGCCTACTGGGTCCTCTAGTCCTTCTCTTAGTGCAGTAGATACCCAATCAAAGTTAACTATATCTGAAGCACATGGAATGCTTACAAAGTCACCAAAGGCAAGTCCTATGGCATCAAAGAAGTGTAAGTCATCACGCAAGGCTCCTGGTCTTTCTGAGATAGTAGTGGTGTCTCCTACAGGGAGAATGTTGGATTTTCTTATTGAAAGTGGAATTGAAGCCTCTTTCTTCTCCATTGCTAATAATATTTTCAATCCAGAAGTTGATGTCTCAATGATTATTAATCATGACATGCCATTTATCAAGGAGGACTTTGATGAATTTGAGGAAACTACAGGGCCTTCTATCTTGATTAAAGGTAAGGAGTATGCCATGTCCCTATTGGGACCTCCTCTGACCAGAGACAAACATTTACAAAGAGGTGTAGTATGTACAAACTTCAAAGGTTTTTTTTAGAGAATGCAAAATGCTCCTCTCATCCAAAAGGTTGCAGGAGAATGGTCAAAGCTGGTACCTTTATAGTTTTCTCCATTGTCAAATATCCTCTTAGAGGTGAAGAAGATAAACTTGAGGAGATTGAAGGCTCTTCAAACTTTTGCTTTCTCAGAGATTTAGAAGTAAATGATATAGCGGAGGAACTTGGACCTGAGGAGGAGGAGAGGCTTGCCAAGAATATTGAAATCACAAAATTAAAGGCACATACAATTATTCAGCCACCCAAGGAAATTGGAGATCCATTGCATAAATACATTGTTCCTTCATTGCCAAGTTTTCTTATCAAGGATAAGGAACATGTACTCCTTTCTGATATTCAAAAGCTATTTAACTTGAGGGAGGACTATTATCTTGCTGTCATTGCATAGGGTTGTGAAGCTGCGAAAGGACTCATTGATATTGAGAATGAGCATAATGATGAATTTGCTGCTTTAGAAGATGACAAGTTCATTGACTCAACTCATGCTTTATCACTATGTATTAAGAAAGCATAGGATTCAGAACCATTGATCTCCGATGTATTAAGAAAGCATAGGATTCAGAACCATTGATCTCCGATGATGAATTTAATCAGCTTCAAGCTTCACTTGGTATTGCCGATGTTGGAAGGGAACATAGTGATTATGTCCAACTTAAAGACATCAAAGAAACCTCAATCTCACTCTAGACACTTGAACAAGATGAAAATCAAAAGGTAAGAATATGAATTTGAATCCATACATTATATTATTTTAACTTACAATAATTTCACAGTGTTCCTGTTATTTACAGTTGGAGCTAGCAGATGAAGACTTATTAGGGAGAGGTAAAGGCTCAAGGCAAGCAAGCTCTAGCAAGAAAGATTCTACAGTTGGACACTATTTATCCAAAATGGATGAGAATATTTTCCATGTGTTGCATAGCCAGTTCTCCGAGGATGCACATTGGCTTATATTTTGTATTAAAGCTCGCTAGCTTCTCAACTATACAAGCCAATGCTAACAAAATCATGTTTCTTGAGAAGACAGCCGCTACTAGAATTTTTGGTTATGGCCTTGGGTTTTCTGCCTCTAGAGCACGATATTTTTTGACATATTATGCGTATGCTCTAGCTGCAAATAAAACCAATAGACTTTTTGTGCATACTCTGAATTATAATAGATAAATTTTTATACGAAGTTATGAATACAACAGCTCTCTTTTTTGACAGTGTTATGTTTCCGAAATGTCGTTTTTCTGCATTCTTTGTAGTTGTCTTCTGAAAAACCAGTTGAATAACTCTGCAAGAGCATTGCTTCTTCTTGTAGCCCCTCCACCATGTCTTGTGCTCCGAAAGAATGATGTGCATGCCTGGTAATGTGACTTTTCCATCCCTTGGTTACTGTATGTTGTTAGGGGTCCATGCTCCTCAACAAAATATGGCCCATGTACATGGAGGATGTGCTACATATAACCAAAAAAAAAATTAGCATATGTCATTTCCACTTAGTGTATCATGAATACAAAGGAGTCTTACCAAATAGAATGTGATATCTTTTTCTCCCCATGCTTCTTTGATTATTTGAATGAGATTTGTAATAGAAATTTTGTACTCCTGTGCATATGTAGCTGATGTCTTCTATTGTCTAAGAACATTAAAAAAGATGTCAAGATGCTTTCAAACCTCCATTCTAAGATTGATCTCACACAATTCTTTCCAACAATCCCACGTAACATTCACTTGTTTTTTACTATAGTTTCCTAACAATCTTCTGGCTTTTGCACCTCCCATGGAGACATTTGCCAAGACATCTCGTGTTTTTCCTGAAACTGTTGGATCTTTCCTTAAATGAACCTAACCCCCATGAAATCCCCATTTTTATAACAATGCTTCACATTTATCACATTTATCAATACATTGATCTGCCAACGATGTTGGTTTAATAGAATATGCATAATCAAGATGCAATCTCAAAACTGTTGGATCTTTCCTTAAATGAACCTGACCCCCATGAAATCCCCATTTTTATAACAATGCTTCACATTTATCAATACATTGATCTGCCAACGATGTTGGTTTAATAGAATATGCATAATCAAGATGCAATCTCGAAAGCTTGTCAATTATTCTTATCTCTGCATGCAAAGTGCATATGTGAACATTCTTAAGAGCGATAGGAAGAATGGGATCCCAAATGTCTTCTTTATTATTGAGCTTACTCAAATCTATAGAGTCTCTCATTGGGACTCTCCTTGCTGGTCGCAAACTGCTCCACTCTTTTGATCCCATACCTTCCATACAATAAATGGAAGAATACTTTGCATTAGTCCCGTTACATATTCCAAGCATACATTTGATAGTCTTTAAGTCAGCACCCAAATGCCATTCCACTTTGAAATTGCCAACTCCATCAACTATCAACATATCTCCAGTACTTTGGGATTGAATGATATTAGGGATACCTCTGTGGGAGAACAGCCATTTGAGGGTTTGATGACTTTCAGTTGGTATTTGAGCTGCACCAACCCACCAAAGCTCCATCTCCGACTGGATTTTATGTTCTGGCTCCTCTCCTCTACCATTGCTATACTCAATTGCCATGTTCATGATAGATATGCTCACTCTTTTCATCTTTTGTCCTTTTTGGATTCGTGCCTCATCCAGCTTCAACACGAACTTTAGCATACCACCACATTCTTCTACATTAATTTTATACATATGCACCATTGCAATTTGTACTTTTCTAAGATCCACCCATATATTGTTGAATGCATTATAGACAAATGTACTCTTTTTCTTCTGCTTCTCACAATTAGTGTACTCTCCAAAAATACTTGAAATTTTTTGATTCATAGCAGTCCTAGAGCATTAGAAACTGAAAGGGATCTTGGCAAACCAAAAGCTCTTATTCTCTTGCATCTAAGATTTTGGAACCATAATCCAGAAAGAGCTTGGTAACCTTTTGTGACTAATACCCACAGTGTCACAAGCCTCTACTATTTCATTTGGTTTCACAATGGTCCTTAAGTCTCTTACCAAGTCTTCGAGAGTAAGATCTCTCAAATCTGTATTCTCTGGAGATTGGAGAATTCTGACCAAGTCTGCCTTACTCATGTTTTCTATGAGAAGCTTGACTCTCTCCTCATTTCAATGGATATTAATACTTGAAATGTGAGAGACACCTTTCTTTGCAAGGTGGACTCTCCTCTTTTTAGCCCCACTACTTTCAGACAACTCACTTATATTCTTTAAAGTTCTCTTCCTCTCTTTGAATCCTCCTAGGGTTTCTTTCAAGTTTACTAGTTTCTCTTTCAAGCAGTGGTTTACAACTTCTAGCTCTCTAATCTTATCATAAAGCTCTAAAATAGTTTTTGAGATGTTAATAAAGTTTCTTTCAGTTGATGCATTTGGACTAAATAAGCACATAGAAGATGCAAAATATAACTTCATATAGTAACCAAGCAAACCATCAAAACCATCTCCAACAAGTCTAATCAAGTCATGAACATTTACAAATGGAGGAGGTCTACCAGTTGAAGCTTCATTGGGATAAATACTTCCATCCACCCACAAATCAATGTGTTTTCTTCCCTCTAGCCATAGTTTGTTTGCCTCATCTTTGTCCAACAATGCTCGGTGATGAATACTTCTCCAAGATGAGTAGACCTGATCTATGTTAGCTATGGAGCCTTTGCAAGCTATGTGTGTAGCCCCTTGCGAAGCTAGAAAACGGAAGGTTGATTTACACATTCGTATTCCTGAAGAGTATGGCAGCTCTAAAAAAACCCATCCTACTGATGCACAATCTGTCCAAGCTCATAGGATAGCTAAGGAGAAAAATGTAGATCTTTGGATTGATGCATCTCTATCCACTTGACCCTCCATTAAGAGCAAACCCTCCTTTCCACAGTTTATCATCTTTGATGCAATTTGTTGGTGAAGGAGAGCTTGGCTTGTTAGGATACTACAGAAGATTGACTATAAGTGGAGCTTGGCAAATCCATATTCTCCAATCTCAATTGCAAGCATCACAATTCAGCCTTTTACAATGTCAAGAAGGACTTAAAACATCATCAAATAAAATGAAAGAGATCCTCGCAGAGAATGTGGAGAAGGATTCAAAGATTCAAAGACTAGAGGAACTTATCAAATGACTCAAAGCAACGCCAAAAGTGGTGCTCGTGAATGCAAAAAGACATTGGCTGGTATAGAATTTCTTGTGTTTAACGGTGGAGTATGGAAGAAAAGGATTCGTACAACAAAGTAAGTAACATAAACTTTTATTATGCACTCAATGATCTAAACAAAATAGTCATGATTTGTGTTCTGCCAGGAATTTTCTGCAAGAGTGTGTGGTTCTAATGAAGAGGGATGGAAGGATTTGGTCAAAGCCATTCTAAATACCAAGGATATTCTCTCAATTATTACTGACCCTCATCATCCTAAAATATGCCAAGCTGTTGTCAGCAATGTAGTGACAAGGGAGGCGTTGGGTTGTGCATGCACCAGCATAAATCTAGATGTAATAAGGCTAAGAAAATAAGTTTAGTTAGGTTTTTTTTTCCTTTAAAAAAACTATTAATAGTTCCTTCTCTCACTTCATTTTCATTCCACTTTTTTTTAGAGAGCTTGAGCTCAAGATCTACGTAGACACCCACGTAAGGACTCCAGCACATCACCACGTTAGCATAGTCGTATATGGATATGGCACGCACCAAGAACACCGCACGTGTTACCATGCCTTCACAAAACACAGTGCAAGGCACCCAACGACCACATACTAGGGACATCATGGAAGAGAGTGACCCCTTGGATTCTAGGACACGCCCAATGGGATCACCCGAGTCCAGCCCTCCTCTCAAAGCAATACCAACGCACACACATGCAGCCCCAGAGATCAAGACAGAGAGGCCGATGATGAGCAGTTCGACTCGGTTGGTAATTGATACACAGGTACCACAGCAAGGAGGAGGAGGATTCAGACTATGAGAGAGACCAAGAGTAGGTTCCTGCAATTGTGCACAAGCGTAGAAAGGTCAAGCTCTTCAAGCCAATGAAGTCGCAACCTCGCCAACGTACTAACACAACACAGAGAGCTCCAAGGAGAAGGATGCACTAAGGGCATAGGGCTCTACAAGAAATCAAGTTTTATCAGAGGAACACTGCGTTGCTGATAAGAAGAGCCCCTTTCGCTCGCACAATGAAGGAGATTCTCCAACGATATAGAATAGAGTTCTGTGTGCAGGGGATTGCCCTTGAAGCATTGCAAGCCTCCAAGGCTTACCTTGTTGCGCTTTTTGAAGACACCAACCTCCTTGCAATACATGCAAAGAGGATTACCATATTTGCCAAGGACATGCAACTAGCTCGACGCATTCGAGGCGAGCGAGACACGATCTAGAGATCTTAGATGTTAACCTTTTTTTTGAAGCAACTCTTTTGTTTCAAACCCCCCTTTGTAACAAGCCTATTTGCCTTTCATTTGTAACCTTCTGATAATTAAAATTTTAAGTTTCTCTTACAATGTCTCGGAGTCATCATGTTTGTTTAACATGGACTGTCTATCATATGTGTGCCAGTTTGTCACCCAAGGCATCAGAAATGCTCCTGTGAGGACTGAGGAAGTTGAGCTAGAACAGTGTGAATTTGGCCTCTGCAAACGGCGATGTAGGCTTAAAATTCGCATTGTTCTGGCACTTCTCCCCTAGCCACTCAAGATCATTTCTGATGCATATAATGAAGTTGAGCACACTAATTGTGAGAAATAGTAGTTTATAAGGTAAAAACACCTTTAATCATGTGTAAAAATATAGTGTTTATCATCCAATGCATCAGAATTGCTCCTTGAGGACTCGGGAAGCTATGCCAGAGCAATGCGAATTTAGGCTCTGCAGCGGGCGGTGCAGGCTCGAAATTCGCACTGTTCTGGCACTGCTCCCCCAGCCACTCGGGATCATTTCTGATGCATTTATAATGAAGTTGAGTACACTAATTGTGAGAAATAATAGTTTAAAAGATAAAAACAGCTGTAATCATATGTAAAATTACATTATTTGTCATCCAATGCATCAAAATTGCTCATGGAGGACTGGGGAAGCTATGCCAGAATAGTGCGAATTTAGGCTCTGTAGTGGCGGTGCACGCTCAAAATTTGCACTGTTCTAGCACTGCTCCCCCAGCCACTCAAGATCATTTTTGATGCATTTATAATGAAGTTGAGCACACTAATTGTGAAAAACAATAGTTTATAAGATAAAAACACCTTTAATCATGTGTAAAAATATAGTGTTTATCATCCAATGCATCAGAATTTCTCCTGGAGGACTGGGGAAGCTATGCTAGAATAGTGCGAATTTAGGCTCTGCAGCGGCGGTGTAGGCTCAAAATTCGCAATGTTCTGGCAGTGCTCCCCCAGCCACTCAGGATCATTTCTGATGCATTTATAATGAAGTTGAGTACACTAATTGTGAGAAACAATAGTTTATAAGATAAAAACAGCTTTAATCATGTGTAAAAATACATTACTTGTCATCCACCACCAATGTATTAGAATTGCTCCTGGAGGACTGGGGAAGCTATGCCAAAACAGTGCGAATTAGGGCTCTACAGCAGCGGTGCAGGCTTAAAATTTGCACTGTTTTGGCAGCGCTCCCACAGCCACTCAGAATCATTTTTGATGCATTTATAATCAAGTTGAGTACATTGATTATGAGAAACAGTAATTTACAAGATAAAAATACCTTTAATCATGTGTAAAAATACATTATTTGTCATCCAATGCATCAGAAATTCTCCTGAAGGGCTGGGGAAGCTGTGCCAAAACAGTGCAAAATTACAAGCATGTCATCTAATCTAAAATTGTTATAATGTCTTCATTTTTTGCCCCTCTTGTGACATTTACTTCATGTTGATCTCCATCTCCTTGTTGACTTGAAAGCTTGTCATTGCCTTCACCTCGATCCTGAAACTCTTGCCCCTCACGTGCATCAAAACAGAGGCTATTTTTTCATATACTCAGTTCATCTTCAAGCTCTTCCACATGCCTACTATGTGTTGGTAGGGCTATGCACCTTGCTGCTGAAAATTCAAGGTCCCCCATTTGCCATGATTTTGAGACCATGGTTTTCCCCTCCTTACGCTTCTTAATCTGTAAAAATATAGAAAGTGTAAGGGTTAATTCTAGACATGTAGTGGAATCAGATATACCTTTCTTCTCATCAACTTAAAACTTGACTCTTCCACATTGTCGAAGCCCATGATGCTAAAGTGTTGACGTAAGTCTGCTAGGCTCCAATGCTTGCTTGCTGCCACTCGCTCAATCCATCCATTTTGCATCATCACAGCTACCTCAATAGGCATAATTTCTTCTTCTGAGGCTTGAAGTGGGATCCACGTCCCGTCCTTTTGCATCCATCTTTGGTAGTGCAGACGCATGTACAAAATAGAGCATGCCTTCAAGAACCTGAAAGATAGTGTAGAATCTACTACATTGCACTTGTACACATCACCTTGATGTGACCCCTCATTAACCTCCCAACCCTCTCCTAGTAATCCTTGAATGAGGTCAGACCGTACCTCCTTATTACAAATATACATTGTTTTTGTTTGGTGCATTGGCATGGAATTGAACATGTGCACAAAAACATGTAAAGGACAAAACCAAGTTAGCCCTACTGACCTAGATGCCTTTGAAAACTTGAGTGATGTCTTGATATCACTTACCATCTTAAACTTTAAGCATAAGATGGTCCAAGCATCAGGTTTGGGCCATTCGGGATTGTTAAGAGGGGGGTTGGGGATCTCTTCTAGCTTGCCAAATAAACCTGGTTTTTTATCTACAAAATGTAAGTGAGAAAAGAAAAAGATATCGTTCTGTACAAGATCACTTGGGCTTTGAGATACAAACATTGCCTCTCCAATGGATGCATGCATAGCATTAAAAACTCCAGTGAGGCTTTGGAGTGGTTGTTCCTCAACATAATTAGAGGGGAAAATATCTGCAGAGAGACATAGAAAAATGGAGAATCATAAGAAAATTTGAAACAAAAAATCCAATATTAGCATGTTGTTAAAGCTGTGTTTATGTTACACTGACAATTTGAAGGAAACCTTGGTCGTTGGCCTTCAATGTTCACGTCTCTAAGGGTATACACATGTTGCACTATGGCAACCAGTCCTTCCTTCTTAGTATGCTTGAAGCCTTGTAGCCACCCCTTCCAATGATGTAGCATATTCCCCAGTTGTGATGCACTCGATGTGGTCCCTTAGAGCTTGACTGCATGTAGACCCAAGCCCCAACCCTGAATCTTGTTGGAGCCCAAACTCCATTCTCATCTCTTGTGTTATGCAGCACAAGCTCTTCCACCTTCTCCCTAGGTCTTCTCACATTACTGGAAGAGGCCATGGTGGTAAGAGAAGAAGGGAAAAGAAAAGCTTGTTTTACAACAGAGGAGTGGAGAGAAGAGAAAGTTCAGGGTTTTCAGTGCAGGAATGGAAAGGTTAAAAGAGGGTTAGAGTTTGAGAATAGGCTTCCTGAACCTAGAATAGACTAAAGAGGGAAAGAGTTTCTGCAGCAATGGAGAGAGAGAGAGAGAGAGAGAGAGAGAGAGGGAGGGAGGGAGCTTGAGAGAGAGAGAGAGAGAGAGAGAGAGAGAGAGGGAGGGAGATTGAGAGGGTTAGAGTTTGAGAATAGGCTTTCTGAACCTAGAATAGACTAAAGAGGTATAGAGTTTCTGTAGCAATGGAGAGGGAGAGAGCTTGAGAGAGAGAGAGAGAGAGAGAGAGGGAGGGAGATTGAGAGGGAGGGATCTTGAGAAGGAGGGAGAGCTTGAGAGGAATGGAGTTTCTGAAGCAATGGAGAGCTTAGAAAAGGAAGAAAGAGGGAGAGGGAGCTTGAGACTGAGGGAGCTTGACAAGGAGGGAGAGCTTGAGAGGTATGGAGTTTTTGCAATGGAGAGCTTAGAAGAGGAAGAAAGAGGTTCAAAATGAGCTTTCCAAACCTAGAGTATGTGGGGGAAAGTTTGAGGGAAAACACACTTTTGGAAAAAAATTGAAAATTTTCAATTTTTAGGGTTTTTAATTTACGCGATTCTAGGTGAGGGGACCTCTAAGTTTGGGCCTAAGAGGTAGGGGGACAAGAGTAGTAATTAGGCCCCATTAGCAAACCAAAGAATCAGTTCAAAACTTTGTGGAGAAAAAGCTGACTAAGATCTATATGAATAAGTACTATCAAAATCAACGTTGGACAATTGAAGTCAGAAGGAGAGCTGACTAAACCAACATTAGCAAAAGGATGAGACCTGATTGAGGACGAGTTGACTGGTACAGAGATAATTGAAGATGGAAGTGTCAAAGGGTGAAAGCATGGATAGGTGGTACAAAAATTTCACTTTTTTGGTGGTTCAAGAAATGGTAGTTTTGGGACAAGAATTGGAATGAAAGGTAATTTTGCATGAGAATAAAAAGTAAATTATTTTATGAGAATCAAAGTATCATTACATGGAGCCACTTCTTAACATTTATAATCTCACACGTGTGGGAGGTAGAATTTTCCCCCTCATCATTTTCATTGCACAACAAATCCCCTTCTCTATCTAGAAATCTTTCTCAGTTTGGAAAAAAACAATAGTCATGCTATCGCCCAATCTTAGGAGTAGTCTTCTTTAATGGCAACATGGGAAGGTCTCCCACCCGTAAGAAGCCGGTTGAAGAAACCTTACCATTGCAAACACCCAATAGCACACAAGAGGAGTTGATATTAACTATAGAATCCTCTTCTAAAGGTATGTTTGTGCTTTCATGGCTTGATTGTTCCTCTCTTTCTTTCAACAACAAAGAATGTGTGCTTTGTGTGTGTGTGTGTGTGTGTTTGTGTGTGTGATAGAGAGAGATAGATAGATAGAGACAAAGAGAGGAACGTTGGACAGTTGAAGTCAGAAGGAGAGCTGACTAAACCAGCATTAGCAAAAGGATGTGACCTGATTGAGGAAGAGTTGACTGGTATAGAGCTGATTGAAGATGGAAGTGTCAAAGGAAGAAAGCATGGATAGGTGCTACAAAATTTTCACTTTTTTGGTGGTTCAAGAAATGGTAGTTTTGGGGCAAGAATTGGAATGAAAGATAATTTTGCATGAGAATAAAAAGTAAATTATTTCATGAGAATCAAAGTGGCATTACATGGAGCCACTTCTTAACATTTATAATCTCACACATGCGAAAGGTAGAATTTTCCCCCTCATCATTTTCATCGCACAACAAATCCCCTTCTATATCTAGAAATCTTTCTCAGTTTCAAAAAAAAAAAGTCTGCGCTATTGCCCAATCTTTTCTCTACAACCTACATGCTTGACATGCCGAAGCATATCTCTACAACCTTTCCCTAAATAGAGCCCTATCCTCAACATCTTCAGCTTAGGAGTAGTCTTCTTTAATGGCAACATGGGAAGGACTCCCACCCGTAAAAAGCCAGTTGAAGAAACCCCGCCATTGTAGACACCCAGTAGCACACAAGAGGAGGTCATATTAAAGACGGAATCCTCTTCTAAAGGTATGTTTGTGCTTTCATGGCTTGATTGTTCCTCTCTTTCTTTCAACAAAAAAGAATGTGTGCTTTATGTGTGTGTGTGTGTGTGTGTGTGTGATAGAGATATATATATATATATATATATATATATATATATATATATATATATATATATATATATATATAGAGAGAGAGAGAGAGAGAGAGAGAGAGAGAGAGAGAGAGAGATTTGCAAAAATGTAGCTTGAAATTGATGTCTAGAGTTAGATTTTTGTTGTAGGTACTGGTAAAGCTCTCTTTCTTTTTAGCAAGAAACAATGTGTGCTTTTGTGTGTGTGTGTGTGTGTGTGATAGAGAGAGAGAGAGAGAGAGAGATTTGCTAAATCTATGTAGTTTCTAATTCATGACTAGAGTTAGATTCTTGATATAGGTATTGGTACAGCTAAACATATATACCCAAATCTTTAGCGGTTTTGCTTAACAAAAGAGCAGCTCCATGAGGAATATGGTTTGAGCATGGAGGGGAAGCTTCCGAAGCATCTATCAAAAAAAGACTTGCCAGAGACAGATTGGCTAAGTGTTTTCAGAACACGGTGTGAGAAGAACTCCAAGATCTTCTTGCATATGTTGCGGTTGGAGTTTATGGTGGATGAGTGCCGCTTGCTTTATCAAAAGGTGTACCAAGATGTGCCCTCGAACAATGAGATTGGTCACAAGTTTGCTAGGTATTTCGCATACAAAAATGATCCTCCAGAAGGTCACCAAATTGCATGGGCGACATTTGGGGAGAGTGTCTTGGAAACTTGTAAAGCTCAGCCCACGAGGCCTGCATAAAAAGATCAGTGGGGTGGGCCCACGAATTTAGAAGCTACAAGCAGTGTGGTTAACATGGAATGTGATGCAAGTGGCAGTAACCAGAAGGCCAAGCATTCAACGTGGGAGCATGGCAGCAGTGGGACGACTCACTTGGTTCATGTGGATACTTGATCACAATCTTTCTTGCGTGCACATTCCGAAGGTGGAGTCCATGGCTGCCAAGGCCAATGAGAGGATGTCCAAAAAGACACACGACCTTGCCTGTAGAATAGCAAATTTCAATAAGAGGGACACGTTACTTTGCAATGAAGGCACATCGTCTATTGTAGCTATCTTAATAGAGCAGACATGGAAGGTCACAAGCATCAGCTGGAAGAATTGAAGGTAGACCCACATACCAACATGGAGCAAATCCATAAACTTGAACTTCAAATTGAAGCTTGCTCTAGGATGCTCAAGCTGCTAGGAGTGAATGAGTCAATGTTGAACATGAAGAGGGACTTCGCACTGCTAGAGGTATGTGTCCTTTTCCCTAGTTGAACAAGTCCCAAGTGCAATAAGAAGTACTTATTTTACATAATGTTTAGCTCCTCCAAGTAGTTTTTATTTCTTCTAAAGTAGTTTTCAAATTTTGACTAGCACCTAGATATAGTTTAGTATCCATAAAAGTAAACCTTCTATAATGTTCTACTCTTTAAGGTAGTTTTTATTCCTTTAACATGACTTTTATATTGAGAAGTAGTTTAGTACCCACAAAATATTTTTCAAAATGTTCAAAGTCCAAAAGTAATTTAAACTTGTTTTAAAGTAGATTTCAAATTGTGAACAGAACCGAGAAGTAGTTTAGTACCCCAAAAAATACTTTTCAAGTAGTTTTTATTTCTTAAAATGTATATTTAAGATTGTGAACAGAACCTAGAAGTAGTTTAGTGCCCAAAAATACTTTTCAGGTAGTTTTTGTTTCTTTAAGAGTAGATTTCAAATTGTGAACAGGACCTAGAACTAGTTTAGTGTCCAAAAAAAATATTTTCACGTAGTTTTTATTCCTTTAAAAGTCGATTTCATATTGTGAACAGAACCTAGAATTAGTTTACGACCCAAAAAATACTTCTCATATAGTTTTTATTCATTTAAAAGTTGGTTTCAGATTGTGAACAGAACTTAGAATTAGTTTAGTGCCCAAAAAATACTTTTCAGATAGTTTTTATTCCTTTAAGAGTAGATTTCAAATTGTGAACCCAACTTAGAATTAGTTTAGTGCCCAAAAAATACTTTTCAGGTAGTTTTTATTCCTTTAAAAGTAGATTTCAGATTGTGAACAGAACCTAGAATTAGTTTAGTACCCAAAAATTACTTTTAGTTAGTTTTTATTCTTTTAAAAGTAGATTTCAGATTTTTAACATAACCTAGAAGTAGTTTAGTACCAATGTAATACTTTCAGCTAGTTTTTATTTCTTTAAAAGTTCTTTTAGATTGTTAACAATATCTAAAGGTGGTTTAGCACACAAAAAGGTCCTTTTTAGAATGTCCTTATATCTTTTTAGATTATCCTTATATCTTTCTAACTTATTATGCTGTCTTTTTGTGAGACTGTACAGGCTGAGCTAGAACAATTGGAGACAGAAGTTGAAGATGCTATGCAGCATTTAGCATTTATAGAGAATATGGTGTTGCAGTTTAAGCAAGGTAAGAAGCTATGTTTGGTACCCACACCCTATGAAGCATCGAAAGATGAAGAGGCCACAATCAAGGTGGCATGCAACTATGCTGGGTGTGGAGATCCATTGGCTACTGCAAATGTAATTGGTATATATATGCTAGCCTACAAACACAAATATCACCCTTAATGCTTTGCAAGTGTGATTGCCTCGAGTATGTTTTGTGTGGGTCTTGGTTACAATGAGACCATCTCAGATAATGCACGATCGTTGCTTCTTGGGGGGCCTCAGATAGTCACTAAGCAAGAGACTATGTAATCTTTCATAATGTTTGAGTATGTTATCTTTGATGATGTTTTATATGTTATTCTACCCTTTGGTATGAATCTTACACATGTACTTGGATTGTGGATGCAGGGGATTTTAGGAGGGGGTCGACATGTGCAGGGTTAGGGAAAGGGGAGAGTTTGGAGATGTCAAATGTAGATGAGGGCTTGGGGAAAGTGATAAGGTCTATAGTTCCATAGGATGGGCTAGATTTGGATGGCATGGCAGATGTGTCAACTAAGCCTGTGTGGTTGATGACCTACATAAAAAGTCACCAGCCGAAGTCATGGAGCAAGCAGCCCAGGAAGGTGTGTATGCAGCAACAATGAAGGTTGTGAAAATTTATGACAATGAGGGCAAAGAAGGGGAGCAGGATGATGCTGATACTGAAGCCTCTCCGGATGTGATGCTGAGCCAATGCAAAGATGAACATAAAAGTAAGCATCTGGCAAACGAATGGAAGAAAGAAAAATACAAATGAAGGTACCTTGTATTTAATTTTTAACCATATTGTAATATCATTATTATTGTTATTGAAAGGCTATCGTGCTTGTAGGAGCCGGCCCTCCAAAGAAGGCAGAGCTAGCACCAGTCGATATGGTGATGAAGACATTGAATTATCCCTTGCGGTGTCAGAGCAACCACAACCAAAGCAATAAAAGTATTGGACCCAATCCCATTGACCCCCCTTCGCACTTACAAAGCTAGCCCCGAGCATGCAAGAAGTTGTAAAGTACTTGCTATATGCACATGTTTGTGTCACTGGCACCTACCAATTTTTGGCCTCTTGTATTTAATACGCATCTATAAGCATTGTTGCCACTATTTGTATTGACTGCCCCTATTTTAATGAAATGCATCCTTTTTTGAAACTCCTTTTCATCTATGCCTCTTTTAATGCATTGAGTCTCCTTGCGTAAAGTTTTGATGAATTTAGGTTAATGTGTTAATAATCATTTTGTTTATTAGAGGTCCTAAAGGCTCATGTGGCAATATAGAGGGTTGAGGAGATTGAGATTGACAGAGTGCCGCCGCACAGTATCAGACTCCGTCAAAGTTCATAGATATAGAGGATCTAGATCGAGTCGTGTTGGTTGTTGACTTGCAAAAGGGGTTCATTTTGGAGACATGCCATTTGAAATGTAGTCTACAGTACTTCTCAAGTAGTTTTAAGTGCTTGAAAATATGAGCTTACTTTACAGGTAGTTTTAAGTTATTGCAAATTTGTGCTTACTACTTTATAGGTAGTTTGCAATAATATGAAATGAAGTGGAGTATTTCTCTATAAGTAGTTTTTTGTACTTCAAAAGTAGTCTATGGTACCAAATATTTTACAGGTGGTTCTCAAGTAGTTTTTATTACTTGAAAATATATTCTTACTACTTTACAGTACTGGTGGTTCTCAAGTAGTTTACAGTACTTTAGAAGTAGTTTACAGTATTGGAAAATGTGAGCTTACAACTTGATAGGTAGTTTGCTATAATCTGAATATAGGTGGTTTACATGTAGATTATAGTACTTGAAAAGATGAGTTTACTACTTTGCAGCAGGTAGTTTTCAAAGATATGAAATTAGGCTATGTTCTGTTCACAAATGATATACATATATGATTAGAAGATTATGGTCCTAATAAGATTGTTTGAAGTACTTAAAAATTAGTTCATGGTACTGAAATAGTAGCTACAATATGGAAAAAGTAGTTTACGTGCATGCCTCGATGAATATATAAGTGTAGGTGGGTTGCCAATTAGTCCTCCTATATAAATCTAAAATTAGAGAAAATGGGGCGAATGTTTTTAAAACATGCCCTAAAATGTCCAAAATTGGGCGAATATTTTCTAAAACCCTTCAAAATGGCCAAAATTTGGGCGAACGTTTTAAGATGCCAAGCGAATTGTTTTGCAAAAATAAAAACCCTAAAAAATAGCCAATTGGTGAAGATTAGCCTCTATTTTTCTCCTTTTTGCTACTTAGCGAATAAGTACATGCACTACTTACTTGGGAATATCTTTGAATTTCATGTTGATCATCATACCTTATTGTATATGAGCAGCAAGCCAAACTTGACATGGCAATTAGCTAGATGGATGTTGCTCTCCTCCAATAATTCAATTTCACCATCCACCATACTCGAGACAATGAGCATGTTGTGGCCGACTTCCTCAGTCGGATTGAATCCAGAGAAGAACGAGAAAGAGTGAATGATCAACTACTACCACGGATGCACCACGAGGTATTCCTTTAGAAGCAAGGCTAATTGAATCCCTAGGTGTTGTGCAAGTACGCCTACTGAAAGAGCAAAAGGTAAAGTATTAATGCGGACACAAAGGATTTTGTTCCATCTTGGTTACTATACATTAGGATCAATCCACTAATACAATCTTGAGATTCTCATATGCTTCTTAGCATTCTTCAGTCTGTTCAAAGAGAACTAATAATCAATACAATGTGTCTACAAATAAGGATGAAGAATTGAAATAATGAATCTATGGTAGTAACACACATGTTCCGATAAACCTTTGCACTCCTTCATTGTGGTGGTAATTCAAGAATTAATTTGATCTCTCTTTCGTTCAGTTGAAGTGCCATTCTTGGAAGAAGTGATTACATTCTCGGTATAAGCTTTTTCCATTGCTCTTGCTTTAGTCCTTTCATGATACAATAGTCCGTAGTAGCTATGATGATACAATGTGCTTGGGCTCCTTTAGAAGCAAGGCTAAGTGGTGAGCGTAACAAAATGTGCCCGTTAGTTGACCGCGTTTCCAGCTAACGGTCCTTGTCATTGCGAACGACAATACCCCCCCCCATTTTTCCACCTCCAAAAAAAAAAAATGTTGGCCACCAATATTGAAGCCCTCTTGCAAAAATGTCCATCGATAATCCTTGAATGTTTCTATTCAGGAATGGTTAGAAACTCATTCTTACGGCCACACCTTTGTGAATTTCTTATATAGCAAATCCGCTATCGCGTGCACCCATTTTCGATGAGGCATTGGGCTCTATCTTCGTTCTAAAGGTCTCAAGGGAATTCGTGTGCTAATTATGTATCGATTTCCACTCTTAAAACTAAATCAAAATTGAATCCCCTGGATAATGTAGTATTGAGCATATTGGCACTCTCTTTAGTTTGTTCGGAAACATTTTATTACAAAGCTTGGAATTAGAAAAGAAATATCAACCAGCTACATCCATCATCCCACGGTCACCTTTTCCGAACTTTAGTGGAGATATGCTAGCAATACTACTTCTACACTACTAATTACTAATTGGATCGAGAGACTAGTAGTAGGCACATATGCTTCGTAAGGACTGGCTGCTCATCTTCTTCTAGATGGTGGGTGCGTGGGTGGGTGGGAGGGAGGGAGGGAGGGAGGGAGGGAGTCTTTGCAAGCCAAAATAATAATAATAATAAATTACCGTCAGTAGTTGTTGGTGGTGCTGGTGCTGGTGCTGGTGCTGGTGCTGGTGGTGGCCGCCAAGCTTTTGAGGATAGCTTGGCACTCCTTGTCCAAGTAAGGAGTGAGGTCAGCCCCCACACCACCAATGACAACGTGAGTAGCCTCAGACACAAAGAGCTTTCTGGCACGTGCAGTGAGGCTTGGGTGCGGATGGATTGTGCCAATTTTGTGAAGAAGCTGCTTTTGGTTCCCAATAGGAATGCATGCCATGAGCACACACGTGGCCCCGTGCTTACGTGGATCCTTATCATGGCCCAAAAACACCAGAGTAATGTCACAGACTGTGAAGCTGGCCTGGTGTGAAGAGGAGCCGCCTTTAAGCTTGTGGATTCCCGGTGCAGCTATCATCACCCCACCCAGCCATCCACGATGGTCACTTTCAGCGTAATGTGTATGGATAGGTAAATTGTCATCCAAATCAGTGTCATGCCTTAGGTTAATTGAGATAAGGCCCACTTTCAGCTGGTAGCTTTGGTCATCATCAGTTGTTTTGATTAATTTGCCCTTGGCAATCTGCGCTTTCATGACAAGGCTGCCATCCTCTTGCACATTGGTCACCACCGCGGCATAGTCCTTTACCATCACATAGTTATCAGAATAGTACCTTCTAAACTCGGCTCTGCTAGTGTCCGGATCAGCTCTAAGGTCAGGAGCCCAGGATATGCCTGCTACCTCATAGCCTTCATACTCCGCTGCACAGAAATTAAGGAGAAGGTCTGTTACATGCTTTTGCTTAAACAAGAGCTTGGCCAATCCCACCAGTTGGATATCGACTGTCCGATTCGTTTTCAGTTCATAGTCACCTTTGAAGCCAATGAGACCCAGAATCCCCAGCACTCTGTCATCCTCATCCGTGGCATATCTAACCCTGATTTGTTTAACCAGGGTTTCCATGTAAACTCCTCTGCAAGCTCACCGAAAGCTTCATAAAAATCCTCAAAAAGCTTGGGCGGCAGGTCTGAAAGGCCGTGCACACGGACACCCAGGAGGGTGCCCATCATCTCAAAGTAAGCTTTGGCGCCCAAAAAGTAGAGATCAGAAGAGGAAGACCCACCAGCTCTTCTTCTAGAATAATCACCACCTCCTTGAGCAAATCCATAACAACTGAGATCATCATTGCTATCCCAGTCAATCCAGGCTTTATCCTCTGGGTGTGAGCTGGGTTCCTTCTCAATAAACTGTATAATGCGATCCTCAAATTTCTCTACCAGAAAATACAACTTTTCTGGCAACATATACTCTTGCAGGGTCCACACTCTTGAGAACCAACGTGGGAGCTTCTGATCGGACTCCAGCACTTTGAAGCCATTGGTGGATCCAATCCCATGTGGTGCCACATAGCAAGCCCTGCTTAGACTGTAATAACCCCCCATTAGATGCATCTCTAGGGCCATCTCATCAGCATCATACTGATTAATGCATACCGCATCTAACCACACCCTTTCCACCCCATCGGATTGGAGAATAGAGAGGTAGTTTATAACATCCGGGTAGTAGGATTTGTCACTAAATTGGGATTTGCCGATGGTTTGGGCATAGATTAGGCCTTGTGGGTCTGCTTCTTTTGTCCACCCATTGGCTGCGAGGATAGCCTTGCAGTCTTTGACCAATGCTCTGATGGCATCTGTCCACGTGTGTGAGACGATATGGAAGTCCCAGTTGGTAGGGACCACGAAGCAGAACCCAGTCTTGCTCTCCACTGTGGCCTTCACATCCAATAGCCTCTTGGGATAAACATCGTCATGGAGATATATATCCGACTTCTTCACCATGACTTTCTTCTCTCTCCCGCCAAATTATAATGATGCGCGCCGGCCGTGCAGTGCTCCTTCCTGCCCAGAAGAAGAAGAAGAAGAAGAAGAAGAAAGCAGCCGAATTATTATTTCAGTGATTTTCTTAGCCGTTATTTAGCAAAACAATTGTACCTATAAGTTTCCTGCCGCCAATAATGTCATTTACTTCGAGGTGAAACTCTGACCCGACCCACTCACGTAACGACGCCGGCCAATAATGTCAGCTTACACACACACACACACACTCCCTCCTATTTAATTAAATGGCAGCAGACGACCAATGCCAGCTCTCTCTGTCTCTCTCTCTCTCTCTCTCTCTCTCTCTCCTCCTAAATGGCAGCAGGCTGTAGTTCTTATCGAGAAGCTTGCACCATAACTGAATCAGACCGTGGTAAACTGCTACATTAGTCCTAATCACGGCCTTTAAAAAGGAAAATAACCTCAACGACTTGCTTATCAATGGGCGGCTTCGAAAAATAAAGATGAAGGCCCAGTGCATGAACTCTTAGCAAACAACTGATAGAGAAGAGAAGAGCTGCAGATAATTTATCTAAAACATTGGCTGCTTATCCTTATCTAACGCGAGCTACTAGTAGACAGAGCAAAGTGAGTACATGAAAAAAAGAAGAAATACGGCGTCATATATCTGAAAGAGGATTAGTGAGGCCTGGTTCTAGTTATTCCGAGACAGGCATGCATGTAGAAGACCACCAATAGCAGCAAAAAGGCTTAAACTCACAAATGAATGAATAGATTCGATAGGATGAGCGATCAGTCATAACACCCAAAAAAAAAGATTCTTGCGAGCGAAGCGCAGGCCATATCAACAATTAGAAGAAGGAGGACAGGGGGTGGTGGGTTTAAACCTGTCTCCAGTGGATGCTGGCACGAAATGAAGCGAGAGAACAAGAAGCGACACTGCTGGGTGGTGAGGCTGTCCGCCCCTTAAAAGCAAAAAATAAATAAATAAATAAAATGTGTGTCTTACCCGTTAATTACATGTGCCACGCGAGGCTTGTGTCTTTACCCATTAAGTACCATGTCACATGTGTACAATAGCCAGCTTCTGTCGTAACCGATAACTTTTCGAAGTTCGAACACTGCTGCGCTGCGCGCACCCTTATCTTCTTAGCTTTCCGCGTGAGGAGTTTCCCTCAATACGAACGTTTTCCAGGCCTGTGTCGTCTGCGTTGTTAAAGCCTGTAATGGAGCTAGCAGTCCTGTAAAGGAGCTGTCGTCCACAGTGCACACACGACTTTTCAATATGGCATGCATGATGGTGTAGTACTTAGAACCAGCACAGTTCAGTGACCGGATTTGACGGCCATCTGCGCCCTCTAACCCATCACATGAAAGCCAAGTTAATACGGAAAATTTCATTTGAAAAGCTAAATGTAAAGATACCCCTCTTCAAAAAAATTTGTTAAAAAATAGCCAAAACGTCAATGGAAGGGCAATTAAAATACGTGCCCGTTTCTATCAATTTCCATGGTTATTATTATTAATACATAATAATAAACTATTAGGCCTTCAATAAGTTCAATATTCAAAATTCAAATCCTTGCAAGGCTTGCATTGGTTGTGTTGTTGTTGTTGCACAATTCTATGGCTTGGAATTTTTTTTAATATTATGTCAACTTGGATTTTATGAGTTTAAATCTTGCTCTCCTATTATTATTATTCAAACCCTTGGATTCCTTGCATTGAATTCCCCACACACACACATATATCTTTTAATATTATATATATTATATTAACATGACAATAGGTATTACAAAGAAGAGAGAGAACTATACAAAGATTATATTAAATGACATTCTTCATATCTTCTATGGTTAACTAAATACATGTAAGTCTCAATCTTTTTATGTACAAGAGTAATAAGGATGACATTCTTTCATCTTCAAAATATACAATTGCATTGTATTACTAATTTGGTTTGTTGACTTCAGCTTGCTCTTCCACTTGTCCATGGACTAATCTTCTGTGTTTTGGGCTTCACCAGAAGTATCTGTAGTTACCAGAAGTATCTGTAGTTAGACATTCCATTTTGATGTCATCCTCTCTACTGGCAGATTTGAAGGCCTCCTTTGTATCTTTTACTTTAGATGGGGGTTCTTCTGTTCTAATGTTACGTTGGTCTTTCTCTCATTGGAGGAGAAGGAATTTTCTTTCTAGCCAAAAGGCCCCAAAATGAGTTTCGATTTTAACTAATGGCTTATGTAATAATACATAAGCTTAATGCATGAACGCATAAGCTTATGAATGTATTATGTATTAATCTTATGCTTAATGCATTATTGCATTCAGCTTATGAATGCATTATATGTTAACTTTAATGAATCATACATAAGCTTAATGCATGATTGCATAAAGCTTATGCAATATTGCATGAAGCATAATCTTACTACATTATGAATTAAGCTTAATGCATGAATGCGTAATGCAATAATACATCAGCTTAATGCAGGAATGCATAATGAATTAAGTTTAATGCTTTATGATTAATGCATGAATAAGTACTAGAGGCAAAGAAAACTCAAGAAATAATCCCCAGCACTTGAAGGTGCAAAAATAACAAAGATTCAAGGGGCCTACCTCTTATGCTTTTTAGAAGCTTGTACGTGGTTGATCTTCTTTGGAGAAGATTGCCTTAACCTAGCCAACTCATGCCTTGACCTAGCCACAAAAAGAAAAAGATAAGTAAAGTCTTTATCTATAAATAACTACTAATACAAGTTAAGTATATAAGAGAGCATACAAGCATACAAGAGAATAAGTATACAAGAGAGCATACAAGTATACAAGGGGGCATACAAGCATACAAGAGAATAAGAAATTTATTTGAGGTAAGTGTCAAACCCTAGCAATTAGTGCACTTTCAAAAAATAAAAGATTAAACAAAACAAAGAAATAAGGATATGGTACATAGGTGAAGAGTTTGCTTATGGGAAGGACTTGTGAAGGTGAGAAGGGGGTTTCCTTGTGAAGGTGAGGAAGAGCTTGTGAAGAGAGAAGATGAGAAGGTAGTCATAAGGTATTCATAAGGTAGTCCATGTTTTTAAGGATGAGGATGAGCAGGAGATGTGTCATAGAATGATGGAGTCTATGCCTCATTATTCCATGTTTAGTGGGCAAATTGTGAAGGCTTTAGAGACCTCAATTGGGGTGAGCCTGCATGCTCGACATGAGGAAGAAATGTCTCCATCAATGGCAAATGAAATCAATGAAGGTCTGAGCATGGATGAGATGATGGATGACTTTTTTGAGAAAGAAGGAGAGGAGAAGCCCGAAACCACACTTGATGAGGTGACGAGCCACTTAGACTCCAT
Organism: Cibotium barometz; assembly: GCF_041138505.1. Lineage (NCBI taxonomy): Eukaryota > Viridiplantae > Streptophyta > Polypodiopsida > Cyatheales > Cibotiaceae > Cibotium > Cibotium barometz. The sequence continues at coordinate 3,112,552 of NC_141050.1, forward strand.
TATACGAGGGGTGTGTATACTCCACACTTTGTGCGACCTTGGAGTTACTAAACTTGTAAACCATGTATGGTTGGAGCAATTCTAGTGTTAAAAGCCTCTTTGAATCCTTAGGGTTTGTTGTTAGCAATTTACAATTTTAACATACCATATCCTATAAGTAATATTTGAAATTCTCTCAAACCCTTTACAAGCTCATGAAGAAGATGCTTCCTTCCGATAACAAGATACCAAGCACAAAGGCACATGCCATGAGAGTATTGAACGACCGAAAATATACATGCATATGTCAATGCTTGTGTGCTCTTTCACGGTGCTCATAAAGATGCAACTCAATGTCCAAAATGTGGAGAGTCTCGTTATCGAGGTGATTTGCAAGTAAGGTACGATGATTCCTTAAAAGATGTTGAGGCATTTTATTATCATGCCCCATATTTAACACATGTTTCGGTGCAAGTCTATTGCTAAACTCATGACATGGCATGCACAAAATCGTTCCACCAATGGCACCATGAGGGTCCCTACGGATTCACCGGCATGGCAACACATAGAAGAGAAGTGGTTAGAATTTAAGGACAAGCCATGTCACTTACGACTTGGATTGGGTATGGATGGATTCAATCCATCTGGTCTCAAATCAACACCATGAGGGTCCCTACGGGCATGGCAACACATAGAAGATAAGTGGTTAGAATTTAAGGACAAGCCATGTCACTCACGACTTGGATTGGGTATGGATGGATTCAATCCATCTGGTCTCAAATCAACATCATGGACCACATGGCCAATGGTATTATTAAACTATAATCTCCCTCCTTGGAGGTCAATAAAGAAGGGTCATGTGATGCTAGCTCTTCTCGTGCCTAGAAAAGAACAAGGTCAAGAACATGGATGTGTACCTTAAATCTTTGATCGAGGAGCTTGAGACACTACAACAACGCATCCAAGTGCACGATGTGTCCCAACCACTTACACAATGTAGCACAGAGAAGAAGGCAATTTTTAATGTGGGCAATGCATGACTTGATGGGATATGGAGAGTTCTCTTGTATGTTTTCTATTCTCAATCACCTTCCTATGATTTGAATTATCAAATATGAGTTGGCTCTAAATATATTTTATTTATACATCGTACATAATCAGGAATAACAACATCCGGTCATAATGCTTGTTTGATTTGTGGACCGTCACTTGTTACATCATGGCCTATGCATCTCAAAAAGGTCGTGTATGAAGACCATCATCGATTTTTTTCCATTTAATTATGAGAAGTCTATTCCATCTACAAATGCATGTATGGTCAGCAACTCAATTGTATGGTCTAAAAACACATCACTTGCACAAGATGTTTCAAGTATGTTCAATTTACTTATATAAGCTTCATGATTCACACAAGATGTTTCAAGTATGTTCAATTTACTTATATAAGCTTCATGATTCACACAAGATGTTTCAAGTATGTTCAATTTACTTATATAAGCTTCATGATGGTTTTCATTATAACATTGATTCCAATATTTTTTGTTACATAATTCATTCTTCCCATATGCATTAGCAGGTGTGGAGATCAAAAAGTGTGCGAGGCCATCTACAAAATGGGGGTGGTGGTGATGTATGAAAAACATGGTGTTATTTATTGTTGCACTAGTTTGTAAGACATGTCATGCTGATTAAATGGACTGAGCTCTATCTAAGGTACATAAGTTCCAAGGAGGTCCATCCATCCACTATTGATGCAGCCCAAGTAATGGCAATGGAGGTAACGGGCATGATAGAGGAAAACCTCCCAAGAACTATCCTCACTAGTCAATTACATCTTGTGGTACACTTGATAGATAAAGTGTTAGTGTGCGGAGTTGTGCATGCTCGGTGAATGTTCTTCCTTGATCGTTTCATGCAAACCTTGAAGGATTTTGTTAGGAAAAGAGTTAGGCCAAAAGAAAGCATGGTAGAGGGTTGGTTAGTGCAAGAAGCATGTGTCCACATTTCAAAGTATCTCTCTCGAGTGAGTCCCACAATGCCATGCTTTTAGAGTAATGAATCAAGCAAAAGAAGAGCAAGGAGAATGGACACATCAATGTTGTAGAAGGTGAATACATTTTGTATTCTCAATAGTGAAATTATGAAGAGGTGGGTGGCAAGGTATGAAGAGGTGAGGAGAAACCGATATGAGGAGAGAATATCACATTTAGGATGCATTCAAGAGGCTTGCCATTTCCTCCGAATCTTGCATCGCTTCCAAAATACTACTAATTAGCTTAAAGGAGAAATGAAAAAGACTGAAGAACATGGAGAGATGGTGACAAAAGAAGAGTGGGAGTACACAAGAGGATGCGAGCCTTATGTAAGTATGTCTCTACTTTCTCTTTTTTTATTCAAGTATAATCTCATGATATGGTTATTTAATATCATAAATATATTTCATTTAGTGTTGGTCGTAGTATAAGGTATACAATGTCATGTGGTCCGAAGAAAGGCATTTCTGCAGTCAACGTATAGATACAAAGCGAAATACCCAAGATTGTGAGGTTATGGACTTTGAGCAAGAAAGGGGAGAAATGCTTGATTATTGTGACCTGATTCAAAACATCCTAAAGGTTGGATTGAAGACATTCCAAATTTTTATATTAGATGTGAAGTGGTTCAAGATGTGTGTGGAGGTGGCAAACAGAGAGGGATACATTTGTGCTACCTCACCATTGTGAACAAGTAAATTCTAACCATAAGCTTTTATTATATCATCCTTATGCATGTTTAATTTATTACAAGGTTGTGTTTCACGCATATATAAATGACAAGAAATGGTGGTATGTCATACAAGTTTCTCCTTACTCAAAGAGTATTTTTTAAGATAGGGATATTGAAGAGCTTATGGACGAAGTGGCAGTAGAAATGAATATGCGGAGGGTCAAGTACAAGATCAAGATGAAGGTGTCCCTATCCAAGATAATGAGGAAGGATTTGAATCTCAGCACAATGATGATTATTTTGAATCCATTGCTAGTGGGATATATCTTTTTGTTAATCTTATAATGGGACATATGGATCTAGAGATTCTAACTAATTAGCATGTATGAATTTGATGGAAGATGCGACAAATGTTGGGCCAAACTCACCCTGACTCATTAATCAATTTCTTAATTTGCCAGTCTTGATTTAGACCATATTTAATCGTATCACAATACATTTGGTACTTCTTCTTTTGTGATATTGGGATCGCATTTTGTGCTTCTTTTTTTGTGATATTGGGATCACATTTTATGCTTCTTCTTTTGTGATATTGGGATATTCTAAGCTCTTGGGAATGCTCTTAGGAATGTCTTGATTTTTTTCCCAGTACATGACTATACTCACAGCTATAATCGTGCCCATGGCCGCGTATTACCCACACGCAGCTATAGCTACGTACTAAAATTGTGTACACCCTATGCACCTACCCAGTTCCCCTCTCTCTCCTCTTCATGCAGCTATGCTACACGGCTATGCTCCCCATCTCTTGTAGTGATATATAATTGCCTTCTAATTCCTATGTCTCATTTTGATACAACACTACCATCTCCTAATCCATGGAATCTTTCCATTTCTAATTTGCATGTTACACTACCATCTCCTCATCCATGAAATCTTTCCATTTTTGATTACCAAGTGCCTACTCAAAAGAAGTGGGCTCTATCTCCTGGATAGCCTTAATTATGCATGCATAATGATGGATTGTATGGTATCTAGCTCGAGTAGACCTACAAGTACTTGAATTATTCCCAGGTGTCCTAAAAGTAGTCATAGTTCTCTTGCACAAGGAGTAACAATTGATAGAATCCTAAGCTCCTCATCAAGGCTCTATTTGGAGCCATTAGATTCACCATCCACACAAGAGTGACCTAATGACACCAATGTTAGCTCGCTCTCTCTCTCTCTCTCTCTCTCTCTCTCTCGATTGCGTGTGAACCTACTTGGATAGAAGATATGCTTTATGCTACAAACTGAGCTGACAAACCAAGACATCATTGCAAATAACCCACTAATAGTGCTTAGAATCCATGAATGGCAGGTTGCATTGCACTAATCTCATACTTTATCCTCGTAGCCATTAAATGGTAGCAAGCTGCGTTATAAACACTTATCCAAAAGCTTGCGCTATAACTGAGTGAGACTGTAGTAAACTGCTACACTAGTCCTAATCATGCACGGCCTTTGAAAAGGAAAATAACCTGCTTATCAATGGCTCACTTTATCGACGGCTTTGAAAAATAATGAAGAAGACCTAATCAACTCTTATCTAACAACCAATAGAAGAGCAAATAATTTAACTGAAACATTGGCTACTTTTCCATATAACTAATGTGAGTTGCTAACTGAGAAAAATGAGTACATGAAAAAAAAAAAAAGAAATGTGGCATCATATCTGAAAGAGGATTAGTGAGGCTTGCTTATTATGAGATAGGTATGCAGAAGGCCCAGTCAGCTCTTATCTAACAACTAAAACATTGGTTGCTTATCTAGATAACTAACGTGAGCTATTGACTGAGCAAAATGAGTATATGAAAAAAGAAGAAATATAACATCATGTCTAAAAGAAGACATGGGCTTGATTTCTTCAAGAATCCTGCAAGTCCATTGTCTTTACCAAATCATGATGGCGATGCCCCACCAAAGTTGACTAGTTTTGAGACATCTATTTCATGCAGTTTAAACAAAGCATACAATCCTTAGGCTGTCTTATATTCAACTTCTAACAAACAAAGAAAAGATGCATGTGGTTCATGACAATACATATAGCTACAATAAACTATTACGTGCTTTGAATTTGAAATATCCGTGGGCTTATCCATAAAGATGCCACATAGGACTTTGCTTTATTTTGCAAACTGTGTCCTTTTTTATTGAATTTGCCATAAAACCAACAAAAAATGTAGCAGTAGCCTTCATTATTATATAGTTGTTCCAGGGCACATTTGGAACCCCACAACATCGAAGCAATTCCAACAAGTGTGGATGCTTCAAAAAAGTGGTGTCATGCTTTGCTAAGATGCTAAGAAATATGCAATCCTGAAAACATATGTAATACTTTCTTTAGCATTTTCCGTTTGTTTTTTCATACCTACTTCCAAGGCTTTTTGAGCATGTCCTTGAGCGTATGCAACAAACTTATGTGTTCTACAATCAGCATGTTGTTTAATAGCACACAATTGCACATTTATTGAACCATTGGTCCCATATTGACTTTTTTTTTTGACGAATAGTGCAAAACACTCTTCCACTTCATCTCTCACAATAATCCCTTTCAAATATAACCCCACATGCATCTATCCAACTTCTCCTTGCCTTTCAATTTTGAGTCCCCTCTTCCGCACTAACATTATCAAGAATCTCTTCATCTACTTCATCAAAGTCAACACGGTACCCACACTTTTTCTACACTTTCTTTGAAGCTTAGGAGTTTTTGTAAATCTGGCATTAAGGAGTTTTTTCTATTTACAATTCATGGTAATTGACCAAGTATGTATGCTGCATAACATTGTCAAACAAGTGATTACTTATCAAACTTCATATCCTATTTTTACATGTTTAACACATAGAATGACGATTAGTTAGTTGAAGGAAGCTAAATGGAGAAGGGGGCAATCACGCAAGGGTGAAGGGGGCGGGGGGAGTGGTGATGAGGCGGAGAGCAGCCGTGTCAAAAGCACGCACGTATGGTGCCATGTGGGGTGCGGCAGGTGCCTAGCCAAAAGTGTGACCTCTGTTGCTAACTATGGTGATGATGATCTAATATTATCATATTATCGTCAAGGTCACTACTCTTACTGGCCGCCCTTATCTGCACCACCCACTTGCCCCAACCTCCTTCCTCACTCCTCGATATGTATGTAGAGTTATAGTAATGCTTCTATCACCATTACTCAAGAAGCCACAATATATACATCCATGAATATAACAAGCCCACAAGGAGTTGCATGGGCGGCTTCTGTGTGCTATAGTACCTCCACCAGCATGAAGTGCAGATGTAGAATTCGACTGCAAAGCGGCCACAACGAGAGATCGATCAGGGCAGTGTTTGACATCAAACCGAACGTGCACCAGAATGAAACATGAAGTTCACACAAAATAGGGAGCAAACAGTGCCTAGCCACAAGCTACTTCCCCCACTTATATAAAGTGTCTCTATCTTTGTAGGTTAAACACGGTAGGACAGAACCACCAAAAATCATCCTAACAAAGTAATTTATGCCACAAGCAAACCATTCAATCAGAAAAAAATTATACAATACAAGGACAAATAGGCTACTAAAAACACACAAGTAGAATACCCTAAAGACATAGCTCGAAAAAATTAGACCTAAAATAAAGAAAACACTAAAAATAAAAAATATGCATGTATATCACCTGCTCTGTAGATGGAGGCCCATCACTAAGGCTGTGTGAATCGGGATCATCAAGGAAAATCGGCTAGAGGGAGAGAGGGCCTGCAGTTGTGCATGCGAGGATCACCAAGGAAAATCGTCTAGACTCCATAGGGAGAGACTAGGGCCGTTTTCCGCACAACAATTCGGCCACACTCCAAAGGGAGAGGGCTAGCGATGATTCGGCCAGACTCCAAAGGGAGATGGACAGAGGGGCACCGACGATTTGGCTAGACTCCAAAGGGAGAGAGGGCCAGCGATGATTCAACCAGACTCCAGAAGGGAGGGCAGCAGCGATGATTCGGTCAGACTCCAGAAGGGAGGGCAGCAGTGACAATTCGACCAGACTCAGGGGCTGGGAGAGGACCGGTGACCATGATGGTTCGGATAGACTCTAGAGGGAGAGGGCTAGTGATGATTCAGACTCCAAAGGAAGAGGAAGAGGGACAGGGACAGGGAGAGGGAGAGGGAGAGAGACACTCGGTCACTTATGAAGTGTGAATTCGTGAAGCCTGCCACCATTTGGAACTTTCTTTTTGTGTTTTCCACCTTTCACGTGTCGCCACCCCCGCAGGTTGAAGAGCCACAGAGCCTCTAGCCGTGCTGTAGATTTCTAGAGCCATCGCCTCCAGTTATCCGCAGGTTCCCAGGCTGACAAATTGCATGTAGCCACTGTTCATCAATAATGAAGGCATGCACTTTCGAATTCATGCAGGCACGCGTCGAGTTCATGAGCATCGCCATCCTCCTCCTCATTCGAGCATCGTCGTCCTCATCCTCCTCAAGCTACACAAGTTTGTGAGCATCGTCGTCCTCCTCCTCAACCTATTGGACCCTGGTAGTGAGCCATCTCTCTCTCTCTCTCTCTCTCTCTCTCTCTCTCTCTCTCTCTCTCTCTCTCTCTCTCTCTCTCTCGCTCTCTCTCGCTCGCTCTCTCTCTCTCTCTCTCTCTCGTCGTGTTTGTGCAAGTGTTCCTTATAATCCTCTTCACCAGCCGGAGTGCGGTTCTCAGTTGAGCCGTCCCGGAGTCTCTGGTGAGCCCTCTCTCCCC
>NC_141050.1:3125000-3157500 GCF_041138505.1 Cibotium barometz
TTTAAAATGTCCTTCTGTTGAACCCACGTGATACTTACATATTTATACGAGTGACCCCCTCGAGAGTTATACAAGGCCATACACTTGCCAAAAAAGGGAAAGTTGTTTGTGAAGATGCACAGGGAGAGATCCAAACGAACAAAGGTGTCAAATAAGAAGAGAGAAGGTGGGGAGTTTGAAGATATCGAGCAGCAAATCCTTTTTTTGAAGTAAGGAAGGTAAGAAAAAATCATTACTTTGGATTTTGTATAAAGGGCCTTTGGCCGAGGGTTGCATTGGAGACACACACAAACAAAGATGCAGACAGTCCATGAGAGCATGGGTGAGTGGAGAGCTATGAGTTCTAGCTTTGTAAAAACATATATATATGGTTTGTGAGTTTATGGCTTGGAGAGTGAAGGGTTTGTAGAACATGCAGCAGCAGTTTTAAGCTGATTTCGTGAGCATAGTGTTGTCTTTCAATCACTTCTTTTCAGTGTGTGATGTTGTATAAGACACAGGGTCAATCAATACAGTTTAGAAAGAGTTTATTTTCAAAGTTTGTGTGAATCTTTGTCCTAGCTGTTTACCAATTGATGAGTATTGAGCACCTTCATGTTCATTTAGGTTCTCTAAGAATCTTTCTGTTTCATGCTAAATATTGCTTTTGAGTTGTCAAGAATGTCATACTTGGGTGAGTAGCATGTTGGTTGTTGAATTTCTCTAAGGTAAAAGATATTGGGTCAAGGAGGACCTCGCTTCCTGTGTTTTTATTAGTTGTCTTTATGAGTGGGGTCAGTTAAAAGGTGTCAGATATTGGGTCAAGGAGGACCTCGCTTCCTGTGTTTTTATTAGTTGTCTTTATGAGTGGGGTCAGTTGAATTTCTCTAAGGTAAAAGATATTGGGTCAAGGAGGACCTCGCTTCCTGTGTTTTTATTAGTTGTCTTTATGAGTGGGGTCAGTTAAAAGGAAAGAGTAGAGCAATTTAGTGTGAGAAGAGATCTAGATAGAGTAATTATTGCAGGTAAAGAATATCAACTAGTGTGACTATGGAAGTCAGAGGTCTCAATCATGGTGTCTTCTACTAGATTAGTCTGACTCAGTTCCCTTATAGAGCTAGCCACATGAAGCTTTGAATCCTCTCATAAGTGTTAAGGTTAGAGGAGTTGACAGATCTGAAGTTGTTAGACTAGGAGAGGGGTAAAGCCTAAGAGCTATCTGAAAGAGTGTTGATTGAAGCAGAGCTGACTAATCAGCAACTCTATAGAGAGTTGACTGAATTAGAGCTATCAGAAGTAGGAAGAGTTAGCCAAGTGCTATTAAAAAGAGTGCTAATTAAATCAGTGTTGATTGAAGCAAAGCTGAATGATTAGGAGCTTTGTAGAGAGCTGATTGAATCAGAGCCATCAAAAGTAAGAAGAGTCAGTCAAGAGCTTTTAGAATCAAGAGCTTTACAAAATGTCACTGTGTATGTGTGAAATTACAAAATATTCTAATGCTCTTGATCTTCACTTTGCTTATTTGGGCTCCTAGACTTTGCCTGCTCTTCATCTTCACTTTGCTTATTCGGGCTCCCAGACTTTGCTTGCTCTTCGGCTTCACTTGGTTTTTTTGGACCCCCAAACTTTGCTTTCTCTTGTCCTTGAGCACGAAAAGCACCGAAGTTGGGGGGCTTCTGAGCAGAGGGCTTCTTTGTATGATATTTCTTTTCTGAGGTCCTCTTTGGCTGAGATGTCTTCTTTACAGAGTACTTCTTTGCAATGGTTTCCTTTGAGGCTTTTTGCATCTTCTCAAATTTTAAAGGAGAAATCACTGGCAAACCCTTGCCTTTGCCTTTATGTCTTTTCCGCTTCTTCTCCTTCCCTTTTCTCTGATCCTGGTCTCATGGAGGAGGGGAGTCAGGATCTTTAGGTGTAATTGCTTTGTCCAACATTATCTCAATACATCTCTCTCTTATACACCAAATATAAGATTCAGGGTATTTATTGCACTGCAAAAAAAAGTGGAGTTCTAAGATAAGTAATGTACAAATACATTAAGAGTAATGCAAAGGATTCTCTAGTTTTCTTACATTGACTTCTTGTTTTAATGCATTGTCCTGCAGGCATTTGCAATCACCCTCCATCCACAACTAGTAATGTCAGACTGAATTGGAACCTGAAATAATAGTGTAATTAGAAGAAATCCATCTTCAAACAAAGAAACATCAAAACTGAATTATCAATACCTCTTGATTGCTGAAGATACTTAAATGGCTTCTCTGGATCTGCAAAATCTTCATAATTTTTCGCTAAATATGCTAATATAATTTTGCTAGCACTGCAATAAAGAGCATATCAAATAGGTGCAATGTTTGTAAACAAAATTGTGATAGTTGATGAAAAGAGATAATATGGTAGTTGATGAAAAGAGATACTTATATTTTGCATTGACCATGGATACAAGCTAAGGAGTTCATGAAAATAACCTCTCTATCAAAAACATCAATGGACATAAGACTCCAATGGTGACTGCAAATAAAACAATAGTAAGAAAATATCTACTCACATGAGTTATGAATTTAAAACTATTAAAAAACACTACCTTAAAACTAATAAAAAATAATACCTTTCATTATATGGGATGAATATATAATAGTTTCTCAAGCTATCATATGCCCTTAAAAAACCGTCAATATTTGATCCTGTCTTTGGAAAGAAAAGGACAAAACTGTGGCTATAAAGAAAGCAGCTTACCTCATGCAACAGAATATTACAGCGTCAGATATTTCAATATCTGTCTTCTCTAACATCACTTTGCCCTCAGGTGAAATGCTCAAGTAATATTCAATCTTAGGGTTGGAGGAGACATTGATAATAATTTGACCATACACCTTGCCCATTCTATCATAATTCATACCACCAGGTCTCTTAACTTACTCTTTATAAAAATTATCCTCCATCTCAAAAAGCATCTCTCTTTGGTCAAGTGCTTTTCTTGTTTCATACTCATGTGTAACATCTTCAAAAGTAGGCCCTTCAGCTTTCCGAGACCTCTCAGGAGGAATTGTAAGGATATCAAAGGCCCTAGTATCTGTGGTGAGAAGTGGCTTGAGAACTTTATCAAATCTATACCTAAGCCTACTCACCACTGAGAAATCCTTTTCTTGCAAGCACCACAATGCAGAAGCTTGCCACTTTTTGAATGGGGTATTACTTTTAGTTAAGATACCAATCTTGTCACATATTTGCTTTACTACACGAATGAAGGCAGCCCTTGGGATAAGATGATGAGTGTCAGTTTGGGCCTTCCTGATCTCTGAAAAACACCTCTTCATATATAAAAATCTTAACTTTATTTTCTTCTTAGGAGGAGTGGATGTAGAAGCAACCTGTGCTATCTTTGGATCTTCAATATATAAGTACTTTTCTTGCAGTTTTCTTTGTCCTTGCCATAGATTGCACATTTGAAAAATATTTGAGAAACACTGCAAAAAAAAGTAAAAATATTTTCATGATTAATACAAGACCCTCAAACAAGAAGAAATAAAGAAAGTGTACATGGCCAGTGGTTTCAAAAAAGGCACACAAAGGTACTCTCTCTGGCTATTGTAAAGTGGTGACAAATATAAGTGAATAAAACAAACTAGTAGAATAGCAAAACATCTGAATAAAGTAATCTTTAGAAATAGACATTATCAAGAACTATCCCTGTCATGTCAATTATCCCATAGTGCTATCAATGACACTACTTATACACTATGAGTCCTTTCCAAACAAGCTTTTGAGTATCGGCTAACAAGATTATGCTTCAAGAACTAGATGTGCCACCCATAGAAGGATGTCCGCAATGGCGTGCAAGGGAGTAAAATGGCATACTGCTTTGGATACGGTCGCGTCGTTGCGGAATGTTAAAAGCATAGATCGGATTCGATAGTGATGACGATGAACTATAGGGTAGTGCTATCAACGTCCTCAAACGGCGTGCAAGGGAGTAAAATGGCATAGAGCATTGGATATGATCGTGCCATTGCGGACTCTTAAAAGTGGGATGTGTCACCCATTAAAGGACGTCCGCAATAGCACAAACCCAAGGAAACCCAAGGAAGGTCACACACCACACAGACCTATACCTTGTTGACCGCAACGACGCGATTGAGGCAAAACAACACACTGATAGCGATCTGTTCGTGCTGTTAAAGAATCAAGAAGGTAGCACAGGCTAACAAATCCTACTGGGTCCTCTAGTCCTTCTCTTAGTGCAGTAGATACCCAATCAAAGTTAACTATATCTGCTGAAGCACATGGAATGCTTACAAAGTCACCAAAGGCAAGTCCTATGGCATCAAAGAAGTGTAAGTCATCACGCAAGGCTCCTGGTCTTTCTGAGATAGTATTGGTGTCTCCTACAGGGAGAATGTTGGATTTTCTTATTGAAAGTGGAATTGAAGCCTCTTTCTTCTCCATTGCTAATAATATTTTCAATCTAGAAGTTGATGTCTCAATGATTATTAATCATGACATGCCATTTATCAAGGAGGACTTTGATGAATTTGAGGAAACTACAGGGCCTTCTATCTTGATTAAAGGTAAGGAGTATGCCATGTCCCTATTGGGACCTCCTCTGACGAGAGACAAACATTTACAAAGAGGTGTAGTATGTACAAACTTCAAAGGTTTTTTTTAGAGAATGCAAAATGCTCCTCTCATCCAAAAGGTTGCAGGAGAATGGTCAAAGCTGGTACCTTTATAGTTTTCTCCATTGTCAAATATCCTCTTAGAGGTGAAGAAGATAAACTTGAGGAGATTGAAGGCTCTTCAAACTTTTGCTTTCTCAGAGATTTAGAAGTAAATGATATAGCGGAGGAACTTGGACCTGAGGAGGAGGAGAGGCTTGCCAAGAATATTGAAATCACAAAATTAAAGGCACATACAATTATTCAGCCACCCAAGGAAATTGGAGATCCATTGCATAAATACATTGTTCCTTCATTGCCAAGTTTTCTTATCAAGGATAAGGAACATGTACTACTTTCTGATATTCAAAAGCTATTTAACTTGAGGGAGGACTATTATCTTGCTGTCATTGCATAGGTTGTGAAGCTGCGAAAGGACTCATTGATATTGAGAATGAGCATAATGATGAATTTGCTGCTTTAGAAGATGACAAGTTCATTGACTCAACTCATGCTTTATCACTATGTATTAAGAAAGCATAGGATTCAGAACCATTGATCTCGGATGTATTAAGAAAGCATAGGATTCAGAACCATTGATCTCCGATGATGAATTTAATCAGCTTCAAGCTTCACTTGGTATTGCCGATGTTGGAAGGGAACATAGTGATTATGTCCAACTTAAAGACATCAAAGAAACCTCAATCTCACTCTAGACACTTGAACAAGATGAAAATCAAAAGGTAAGAATATGAATTTGAATCCATACATTATATTATTTTAACTTACAATAATTTCACAGTGTTCCTGTTATTTACAGTTGGAGCTAGCAGATGAAGACTTATTAGGGAGAGGTAAAGGCTCAAGGCAAGCAAGCTCTAGCAAGAAAGATTCTACAGTTGGACACTATTTATCCAAAATGGATGAGAATACTTTCTATGTGTTGCATAGCCAGTTCTCCGAGGATGCACATTGGCTTATACTTTGTATTAAAGCTCGTTGGCTTCTCAACTATACAAGCCAATGCTAACAAAATCATGTTTCTTGAGAAGACAGCCGCTACTAGAATTTTTGGTTATGGCCTTGGGTTTTCTGCCTCTAGAGCACGATATTTTTTGACATATTATGCGTATGCTCTAGCTGCAAATAAAACCAATAGACTTTTTGTGCATACTCTGAATTATAATAGATAAATTTTTATACGAAGTTATGAATACAACAGCTCTCTTTTTTGACAGTGTTATGTTTCCGAAATGTCGTTTTTCTGCATTCTTTGTAGTTGTCTGCTGAAAAACCAGTTGAATAACTCTGCAAGAGCATTGCTTCTTCTTGTAGCCCCTCCACCATGTCTTGTGCTCCGAAAGAATGATGTGCATGCCTGGTAATGTGACTTTTCCATCCCTTGGTTACCGTATGTTGTTAGGGGTCCATGCTCCTCAACAAAATATGGCCCATGTACATGGAGGATGTGCTACATATAACCAAAAAAAAAATTAGCATATGTCATTTCCACTTAGTGTATCATGAATACAAAGGAGTCTTACCAAATAGAATGTGATATCTTTTTCTCCCCATGCTTCTTTGATTATTTGAATGAGATTTGTAATAGAAATTTTGTACTCTTGTGCATATGTAGCTGATGTCTTCTATTGTCTAAGAACATTTAAAAAGATGTCAAGATGCTTTCAAACCTCCATTCTAAGATTGATCTCACACAATTCTTTCCAACAATCCCATGTAGCATTCACTTGTTTTTTTCTATAGTTTCCTAACAATCTTCTGGCTTTTGCACCTCCCATGGAGACATTTGCCAAGACATCTCGTGTTTTTCCTGAAACTGTTGGATCTTTCCTTAAATGAACCTGACCCCCATGAAATCCCCATTTTTATAACAGTGCTTCACATTTATCACATTTATCAATACATTGATCTGCCAACGATGTTGGTTTGATAGAATATGCATAATCAAGATGCAATCTCGAAACTGTTGGATCTTTCCTTAAATGAACCTGACCCCCATGAAATCCCCATTTTTATAACAATGCTTCACATTTATCAATACATTGATCTGCCAACGATGTTGGTTTAATAGAATATGCATAATCAAGATGCAATCTCGAAAGCTTGTCAATTATTCTTATCTCTGCATGCAAAGTGCATATGTGAACATTCTTAAGAGCGATAGGAAGAATGGGATCCCAAATGTCTTCTTTATTATTGAGCTTACTCAAATCTATAGAGTCTCTCATTGGGACTCTCCTTGCTGGTTGCAAACTGCTCCACTCTTTTGATCCCATACCTTCCATACAATAAATGGAAGAATACTTTGCATTAGTCCCGTTACATATTCCAAGCATACATTTGATAGTCTTTAAGTCAGCACCCAAATGCCATTCCACTTTGAAATTGCCAACTCCATCAACTATCAACATATCTCCAGTACTTTGGGATTGAATGATATTAGGGATACCTCTGTGGGAGAACAGCCATTTGAGGGTTTGATGACTTTCAGTTGGTATCTGAGCTGCACCAACCCACCAAAGCTCCATCTCCGACTGGATTTTATGTTCTGGCTCCTGTCCTCTACCATTGCTATACTCAATTGCCATGTTCATGATAGATATGCTCACTCTTTTCATCTTTTGTCCTTTTTGGATTTGTGCCTCATCCAGCTTCAACACGAACTTTAGCATACCACCACATTCTTCTACATTAATTTTATACATATGCACCATTGCAATTTGTACTTTTCTAAGATCCAACCATATATTGTTGAATGCATTATAAACAAATGTACTCTTTTTCTTCTGCTTCTCACAATTAGTGTACTCTCCAAAAATACTTGAAATTTTTTGATTCATAGCAGTCCTAGAGCATTAGAAACTGAAAGGGATCTTGGCAAACCAAAAGCTCTTATTCTCTTGCATCTAAGATTTTGGAACCATAATCCAGAAAGAGCTTGGTAACCTTTTGCGACTAATACCCATAGTGTCACAAGCCTCTACTATTTCATTTGGTTTCACAATGGTCCTTAAGTCTCTTACCAAGTCTTCGAGAGTAAGATCTCTCAAATCTGTATTCTCTGGAGATTGGAGAATACTTCTCCAAGATGAGTAGACCTAATCTATGTTAATAGCAAGTTTGTATCTGCGTTCTCTTGTATTGAGTAAAGAGTTAATGATAGAAATTAGAGTATAATCCACTATGCAAGGGTATAACATAAAAGAATAGAAGAAAAGAAAATACAGAGAGAGAGATATTAGGAATTTTTTGGACCCAAAAAGGGCCTCCTAAGGATTCCTAATTTTAAGGGATTAGAGCTTAAAAAGCCGGGCTTAAGACAGACAAAGGCTATGATGACCCCTATTTTTTGCCTTGCCACATCAGCCATACCCCCCTAGTTTCACTTTTTAAAGGGAATATTCTCATACTCTCTCTCTCTCTCTTACTTTTTGACTTTTCTCATACTTTCTCTCTTACTTTTTGAATTTTTTATCTTCACTCTCTACCAATTGAATCTTTCTTGTCAGTTTAAAATCCTTTTTCTCATTAACTCCCACCATATCTCCCTTCCACATCAGCAAAAAATTCTCGTATTTAGGTGGGCCCCAAAAAGTGAAAATTTTTTATTTTTTATTTTTCTACATTTTGAGGTGGAAAAAACACCACCCAACCAATATGTATGATGAAAATAATTTTTTCCCTCCAAAAAGCTTATAATTCAAGGGTCACGTCAGAAGCCTGTCATGAGCCAATACGTCCATAACTAATTGTCAGGTCCCCGCAACCCCATAAACATAACTAACTATCAAGAACCACTACATCCATGAGATCCCGAAATTGTGGGGACCCCAAAATTTATTATTTTTTAATTTTTCTCATAAATATAATTTATTGATGAAAAACTCCATGTTAGTATATTTGTATATCAAAAATATTATTTTCTACTTAGAAAAATGGATTTGTGTTAAACCTGCAAAACAGCAAAGTTTTAACAGTCTCTCTCACTCACCCTCTCTCTCTCTCTCTCTCTCTCTCTCTCTCTCTCTCTCTCTCTCTCTCTCTCTCTCCCCCCCCCCCCTATGAGGATCTCTCTGCTTTAGCTTCTTCCTTTTTGCTTAGCTATGGAGCCTTTGCAAGCTATGTGTGTAGCCCCTTGCGAAGCTAGAAAACGGAAGATTGATTTACACATTCGTATTCCTGAAGAGTATGGCAGCTCTAAAAAAACCCATCCTACTGATGCACAATCTGTCCAAGCTCATAGGATAGCTAAGGAGAAAAATGTAGATCTTTGGATTGATGCATCTCTATCCACTTGACCCTCCATTAAGAGCAAACCCTCCTTTCCACAGTTTATCATCTTTGATGCAATTTGTTGGTGAAGGAGAGCTTGGCTTGTTAGGATACTACAGAAGATTGACTATAAGTGGAGCTTGGCAAATCCATATTCTCCAATCTCAATTGCAAGCATCACAATTCAGCCTTTTACAATGTCAAGAAGGACTTAAAACATCATCAAATAAAATGAAAGAGATCCTCGCAGAGAATGTGGAGAAGGATTCAAAGATTCAAAGACTAGAGGAACTTATCAAACGACTCAAAGCAACGCCAAAAGTGGTGCTCGTGAATGCAAAAAGACATTGGCTGGTATAGAATCTCTTGTGTTTAACGGTGGAGTATGGAAGAAAAGGATTCGTACAACAAAGTAAGTAACATAAACTTTTATTATGCACTCAATGATCTAAACAAAATAGTCATGATTTGTGTTCTGCCAGGAATTTTCTGCAAGAGTGTGTGGTTCTAATGAAGAGGGATGGAAGGATTTGGTCAAAGCCATTCTAAATACCAAGGATATTCTCTCAATTATTACTGACCCTCATCATCCTAAAATATGCCAAGCTGTTGTCAGCAATGTAGTGACAAGGGAGGCGTTGGGTTGTGCATGCACCAGCATAAATCTAGATGTAATAAGGCTAAGAAAATAAGTTTAGTTAGGTTTTTTTTTCCTTTAAAAAAACTATTAATAGTTCTTTCTCTCACTTCATTTTCATTCCACTTTTTTTTAGAGAGCTTGAGCTCAAGATCTACGTAGACACCCACGTAAGGACTCCAGCACATCACCACGTTAGCATAGTCGTATATGGATATGGCATGCACCAAGAACACCGCACATGTTACCATGCCTTCACAAAACACAGTGCAAGGCACCCAACGACCACATACTAGGGACATCATGGAAGAGAGTGACCCCTTGGATTCTAGGACACGCCCAATGGGATCACCCGAGTCCAGCCCTCCTCTCAAAGCAATACCAACGCACACACATGCAGCCCCAGAGATCAAGACAGAGAGGCCGATGATGAGCAGTTCGACTCGGTTGGTAAAAACATTCCTACATTGTGTAGCACCATAGGTGGGGCAAGACCCTACTACCAGGACAGGGTCCCCTACCTACCCGAGAGGAACTTGATACACAGGTACCACAGCAAGGAGGAGGAGAATTCAGACTATGAGAGAGACCAAGAGGAGGTTCCTGCAATTGTGCACAAGCGTAGAAAGGTCAAGCTCTTCAAGCCAATGAAGTCGCAACCTCGCCAACGTACTAACACAACACAGAGAGCTCCAAGGAGAAGGATGCACTAAGGGCATAGGGCTCTACAAGAAATCAAGTTTTATCAGAGGAACACTGCGTTGCTGATAAGAAGAGCCCCTTTCGCTCGCACAATGAAGGAGATTCTCCAACGATATAGAATAGAGTTCTGTGTGCAGGGGATTGCCCTTGAAGCATTGCAAGCCTCCAAGGCTTACCTTGTTGCGCTTTTTGAAGACACCAACCTCCTTGCAATACATGCAAAGAGGATTACCATATTTGCCAAGGACATGCAACTAGCTCGACGCATTCGAGGCGAGCGAGACACGATCTAGAGATCTTAGATGTTAACCTTTTTTTTGAAGCAACTCTTTTGTTTCAAACCCCCCTTTGTAACAAGCCTATTTGCCTTTCATTTGTAACCTTCTGATAATTAAAATTTTAAGTTTCTCTTACAATGTCTCGGAGTCATCATGTTTGTTTAACATGGACTGTCTATCATATGTGTGCCAGTTTGTCACCCAAGGCATCAGAAATGCTCCTGTGAGGACTGAGGAAGTTGAGCTAGAACAGTGTGAATTTGGCCTCTACAAACGGCGATGTAGGCTTAAAATTTGCATTGTTCTGGCACTTCTCCCCTAGCCACTCAAGATCATTTCTGATGCATATAATGAAGTTGAGCACACTAATTGTGAGAAATAGTAGTTTATAAGGTAAAAACACCTTTAATCATGTGTAAAAATATAGTGTTTATCATCCAATGCATCAGAATTGCTCCTTGAGGACTCGGGAAGCTATGCCAGAGCAATGCGAATTTAGGCTCTGCACAGCGGGCGGTGCAGGCTCGAAATTCGCACTGTTCTGGCACTGCTCCCCCAGCCACTCGGGATCATTTCTGATGCATTTATAATGAAGTTGAGTACACTAATTGTGAGAAATAATAGTTTAAAAGATAAAAACAGCTGTAATCATATGTAAAATTACATTATTTGTCATCCAATGCATCAAAATTGCTCATGGAGGACTGGGGAAGCTATGCCAAAATAGTGCGAATTTAGGCTCTGTAGTGGCGGTGCACGCTCAAAATTTGCACTGTTCTAGCACTGCTCCCCCAGCCACTCAAGATCATTTTTGATGCATTTATAATGAAGTTGAGCACACTAATTGTGAAAAATAATAGTTTATAAGATAAAAACACCTTTAATCATGTGTAAAAATATAGTGTTTATCATCCAATGCATCAGAATTTCTCCTGGAGGACTGGGGAAGCTATGCCAGAATAGTGCGAATTTAGGCTCTACAGTGGCGGTGTAGGCTCAAAATTCGCAATGTTCTGGCAGTGCTCCCCCAGCCACTCAGGATCATTTCTGATGCATTTATAATGAAGTTGAGTACACTAATTGTGAGAAACAATAGTTTATAAGATAAAAACAGCTTTAATCATGTGTAAAAATACATTACTTGTCATCCACCACCAATGCATTAGAATTGCTCCTGGAGGGCTGGGGAAGCTATGCCAAAACAGTGCGAATTAGGGCTCTACAGCAGCGGTGCAGGCTTAAAATTTGCACTGTTCTGGCAGCGCTCCCACAGCCACTCAGAATCATTTTTGATGCATTTATAATCAAGTTGAGTACATTGATTATGAGAAACAGTAATTTACAAGATAAAAATACCTTTAATCATGTGTAAAAATACATTATTTGTCATCCAATGCATCAGAAATTCTCCTGAAGGGCTGGGGAAGCTGTGCCAAAACAGTGCGAAATTACAAGCATGTCATCTAATCTAAAATTGTTATAATGTCTTCATTTTTTACCCCTCTTGTGACATTTACTTCATGTTGATCTCCATCTCCTTGTTGACTTGAAAGCTTGTCATTGCCTTCACCTCGATCCTGAAACTCTTGCCCCTCACGTGCATCAAAACAGAGGCTATTTTTTCATATACTCAGTTCATCTTCAAGCTCTTCCACATGCCTACTATGGTTTGGTAGGGCTATGCACCTTGCTGCTGAAAATTCAAGGTCCCCCATTTGCCATGATTTTGAGACCATGGTTTTTCCCTCACGCTTCTTAATCTGTAAAAATATAGAAAGTGTAAGGGTTAATTCTAGACATGTAGTGGAATCAGATATACCTTTCTTCTCATCAACTTAAAACTTGACTCTTCCACATTGTCGAAGCCCATGATGCTAAAGTGTTGACGTAAGTCTGCTAGGCTCCAATGCTTGCTTGCTGCCACTCGCTCAATCCATCCATTTTGCATCATCACAGCTACCTCAATAGGCATAATTTCTTCTTTTGAGGCTTGAAGTGGGATCCACGTCCCGTCCTTTTGCATCCATCTTTGCTAGTGTAGACGCATGTACAAAATAGAGCATGCCTTCAAGAACCTGAAAGATAGTGTAGAATCTACTACATTGCACTTGTACACATCACCTTGATGTGACCCCTCATTAACCTCCCAACCCTCTCCTAGTAATCCTTGAATGAGGTCAGACCATACCTCCTTATTACAAATATACATTGTTTTTGTTTGGTGCATTGGCATGGAATTGAACATGTGCACAAAAACATGTAAAGGACAAAACCAAGTTAGCCCTACTGACCTAGATGCCTTTGAAAACTTGAGTGATGTCTTGATATCACTTACCATCTTAAACTTTAAGCATAAGATGGTCCAAGCATCAGGTTTGGGCCATTCGGGATTGTTAAGAGGGGGGTTGGGGATCTCTTCTAGCTTGCCAAATAAACCTGGTTTTTTATCTACAAAATGTAAGTGAGAAAAGAAAAAGATATTGTTCTGTACAAGATCACTTGGGCTTTGAGATACAAACATTGCCTCTCCAATGGATGCATGCATAGCATTAAAAACTCCAGTGAGGCTTTGGAGTGGTTGTTCCTCAACATAATTAGAGGGGAAAATATCTGCAGAGAGACATAGAAAAATGGAGAATCATAAGAAAATTTGAAACAAAAAATCCAATATTAGCATGTTGTTAAAGCTATGTTTATGTTACACTGACAATTTGAAGGAAACCTTGGTCGTTGGCCTTCAATGTTCACGTCTCTAAGGGTATACACATGTTGCACTATGGCAACCAGTCCTTCCTTCTTAGTATGCTTGAAGCCTTGTAGCCACCCCTTCCAATGATGTAGCATATTCCCAGTTGTGACGCACTCGCGATGTGGCCCCTTAGAGCTTGGCTGCATGTAGACCCAAGCCCCAACCCTGAATCTTGTTGGAGCCCAAACTCCATTCTCATCTCTTGTGTTATGCAGCACAAGCTCTTCCACCTTCTCCCTAGGTCTTCTCACATTACTGGAAGAGGCCATGGTGGTAAGAGAAGAAGGGAAAAGAAAAGCTTGTTTTACAACAGAGGAGTGGAGAGGAGAGAAAGTTCAGGGTTTTCAGTGCAGGAATGGAAAGGTTAAAAGAGGGTTAGAGTTTGAGAATAGGCTTCCTGAACCTAGAATAGACTAAAGAGGGAAAGAGTTTCTGCAGCAATGGAGAGAGAGAGAGAGAGAGAGAGAGAGAGAGAGAGGGAGGGAGGGAGCTTGAGAGAGAGAGAGAGAGAGAGAGAGAGAGAGAGAGAGAGAGAGAGAGGGAGGGAGGGAGATTGAGAGGGTTAGAGTTTGAGAATAGGGTTTCTGAACCTAGAATAGACTAAAGAGGTATAGAGTTTTTGTAGCAATGGAGAGGGAGAGAGCTTGAGAGAGAGAGAGAGAGAGAGAGAGAGAGGGAGGGAGATTGAGAGGGAGGGATCTTGAGAAGGAGGGAGAGCTTGAGAGGAATGGAGTTTCTGAAGCAATAGAGAGCTTAGAAAAGGAAGAAAAAGGGAGAGGGAGCTTGAGACTGAGGGAGCTTGACAAGGAGGGAGAGCTTGAGAGGTATGGAGTTTCTGCAATGGAGAGCTTAGAAGAGGAAGAAAGAGGTTCAAAATGAGCTTTCCAAACCTAGAGTATGTGGGGGAAAGTTTGAGGGAAAACACACTTTTGGAAAAAAATTAAAAATTTTCAATTTTTAGGGTTTTTAATTTGCGCGATTCTAGGTGAGGGGACCTCTAAGTTTGGGCCTAAGAGGTAGGGGGACAAGAGTAGTAATTAGGCCCCATTAGCAAACCAAAGAATCAGTTCAAAACTTTGTGGAGAAAAAGCTGACTAAGATCTATATGAATAAGTACTATCAAAATCAACGTTGGACAATTGAAGTCAGAAGGAGAGCTGACTAAACCAACATTAGCAAAAGGATGAGACCTGATTGAGGAAGAGTTGACTGGTATAGAGATAATTGAAGATGGAAGTGTCAAAGGGTGAAAGCATGGATAGGTGGTACAAAAATTTCACTTTTTTGGTGGTTCAAGAAATGGTAGTTTTGGGACAAGAATTGGAATGAAAGATAATTTTGCATGAGAATAAAAAGTAAATTATTTTATGAGAATCAAAGTATCATTACATGCAGCCACTTCTTAACATTTATAATCTCACATGTGTGGGAGGTAGAATTTTCCCCCTCATCATTTTCATTGCACAACAAATCCCCTTCTCTATCTAGAAATCTTTCTCAGTTTGGAAAAAAACAATAGTCATGCTATCGCCCAATCTTAGGAGTAGTCTTCTTTAATGGCAACATGGGAAGGTCTCCCACCCGTAAGAAGCAGGTTGAAGAAACCTTACCATTGCAAACACCCAATAGGACATAAGAGGAGTTGATATTAAAGATAGAATCCTCTTGTAAAGGTATGTTTGTGCTTTCATGGCTTGATTGTTCCTCTCTTTCTTTCAACAACAAAGAATGTGTGCTTTGTGTGTGTGTGTGTGTGTGTGTGTGTGTGTTTGTGTGTGTGTTAGAGAGAGATAGATAGATAGAGACAAAGAGAGGAACGTTGGACAGTTGAAGTCAGAAGGAGAGCTGACTAAACCAGCATTAGCAAAAGGATGTGACCTGATTGAGGAAGAGTTGACTGGTATAGAGCTGATTGAAGATGGAAGTGTCAAAGGAAGAAAGCATGGATAGGTGCTACAAAATTTTCACTTTTTTGGTGGTTCAAGAAATGGTAGTTTTGGGGCAAGAATTGGAATGAAAGATAATTTTGCATGAGAATAAAAAGTAAATTATTTCATGAGAATCAAAGTGGCATTACATGGAGCCACTTCTTAACATTTATAATCTCACACATGCGAAAGGTAGAATTTCCCCCCTCATCATTTTCATCGCACAACAAATCCCCTTCTATATCTAGAAATCTTTCTCAGTTTCAAAAAAAAAAAGTCTGCGCTATTGCCCAATCTTTTCTCTACAACCTACATGCTTGACATGCCGAAGCATATCTCTACAACCTTTCCCTAAATAGAGCCCTATCCTCAACATCTTCAGCTTAGGAGTAGTCTTCTTTAATGGCAACATGGGAAGGACTCCCACCCGTAAAAAGCCAGTTGAAGAAACCCCGCCATTGTAAACACCTAGTAGCACACAAGAGGAGTTCATATTAAAGACGGAATCCTCTTCTAAAGGTATGTTTGTGCTTTCATGGTTTGATTGTTCCTCTCTTTCTTTCAACAACAAAGAATGTGTGCTTTATGTGTGTGTGTGTGTGTGTGTGTGTGTGTGTGTGTGTGATAGAGATATATATATATATATATATATATATATATAGAGAGAGAGAGAGAGAGAGAGAGATTTGCAAAAATGTAGCTTGAAATTGATGTCTAGAGTTAGATTTTTGTTGTAGGTACTGGTAAAGCTCTCTTTCTTTTTAGCAAGAAACAATGTGTGCTTTTGTGTGTGTGTGTGTGTGTGTGATAGAGAGAGAGAGAGAGAGAGAGAGAGAGAGAGAGATTTGCTAAATCTATGTAGTTTCTATTTCATGACTAGAGTTAGATTCTTGATATAGGTATTGGTACAGCTAAACATATATACCCAAATCTTTAGCGGTTTTGCTTAACAAAAGAGCAGCTCCATGAGGAATATGGTTTGAGCATGGAGGGGAAGCTTCCGAAGCATCTATCAAAAAAAGACTTGCCAGAGACAGATTGGCTAAGTGTTTTCAGAACACGGTGTGAGAAGAACTCCAAGATCTTCTTGCATATGTTGCGGTTGGAGTTTATGGTGGATGAGTGCCGCTTGCTTTATCAAAAGGTGTACCAAGATGTGCCCTCGAACAATGAGATTGGTCACAAGTTTGCTAGGTATTTCGCATACAAAAATGATCCTCCCGAAGGTCACCAAATTGCATGGGCGACATTTGGGGAGAGTGTCTTGGAAACTTGTAAAGCTCAGCCCACGAGGCCTGCATAAAAAGATCAGTGGGGTGGGCCCACGAATTTAGAAGCTACAAGCAGTGTGGTTAACATGGAATGTGATGCAAGTGGCAGTAACCAGAAGGCCAAGCATTCAACGTGGGAGCATGGCAGCAGTGGGACGACTCACTTGGTTCATGTGGATACTTGATCACAATCTTTCTTGTGTGCACATTCCGAAGGTGGAGTCCATGGCTGCCAAGGCCAATGAGAGGATGTCCAAAAAGACACACGACCTTGCCTGTAGAATAGTAGATTTCAATAAGAGGGACACGTTACTTTGCAATGAAGGCACATCGTCTATTGTAGCTATCTTAATAGAGCAGACATGGAAGGTCACAAGCATCAGCTGGAAGAGTTGAAGGTAGACCCACATACCAACATGGAGCAAATCCATAAACTTGAACTTCAAATTGAAGCTTGCTCTAGGATGCTCAAGCTGCTAGGAGTGAATGAGTCAATGTTGAACATGAAGAGGGACTTCGCACTGCTAGAGGTATGTGTCCTTTTCCCTAGTTGAACAAGTCCCAAGTGCAATAAGAAGTACTTATTTTACATAATGTTTAGCTCCTCCAAGTAGTTTTTATTTCTTCTAAAGTAGTTTTCAAATTTTGACTAGCACCTAGATATAGTTTAGTATCCATAAAAGTAAACCTTCTATAATGTTCTACTCTTTAAGGTAGTTTTTATTCCTTTAACATGACTTTTATATTGAGAAGTAGTTTAGTACCCACAAAATATTTTTCAAAATGTTCAAAGTCCAAAAGTAATTTAATTTTGTTTTAAAGTAGATTTCAAATTGTGAACAGAACCGAGAAGTAGTTTAGTACCCCAAAAAATACTTTTCAAGTAGTTTTTATTTCTTAAAATGTATATTTAAGATTGTGAACAGAACCTAGAAGTAGTTTAGTGCCCAAAAATACTTTTCAGGTAGTTTTTGTTTCTTTAAGAGTAGATTTCAAATTGTGAACAGGACCTAGAACTAGTTTAGTGTCCAAAAAAAATATTTTCACGTAGTTTTTATTCCTTTAAAAGTCGATTTCATATTGTGAACAGAACCTAGAATTAGTTTACTACCCAAAAAATACTTCTCATATAGTTTTTATTCATTTAAAAGTTGGTTTCAGATTGTGAACAGAACTTAGAATTAGTTTAGTGCCCAAAAAATACTTTTCAGATAGTTTTTATCCCTTTAAGAGTAGATTTCAAATTGTGAACCCAACTTAGAATTAGTTTAGTGCCCAAAAAATACTTTTCAGGTAGTTTTTATTCCTTTAAAAGTAGATTTCAGATTGTGAACAGAACCTAGAATTAGTTTAGTACCCAAAAATTACTTTTAGTTAGTTTTTATTCTTTTAAAAGTAGATTTCAGATTTTTAACATAACCTAGAAGTAGTTTAGTACCAATGTAATACTTTCAGCTAGTTTTTATTTCTTTAAAAGTTCTTTTAGATTGTTAACAATATCTAAAGGTGGTTTAGCACACAAAAAGGTCCTTTTTAGAATGTCCTTATATCTTTTTAGATTATCCTTATATCTTTCTAACTTATTATGCTATGTCTTTTTGTGAGACTGTACAGGCTGAGCTAGAACAATTGGAGACAGAAGTTGAAGATGCTATGCAGCATTTAGCATTTATAGAGAATATGGTGTTGCAGTTTAAGCAAGGTAAGAAGCTATGTTTGGTACCCACACCCTATGAAGCATTGAAAGATGAAGAGGCCACAATCAAGGTGGCATGCAACTGTGCTGGGTGTGGAGATCCATTGGCTACTGCAAATGTAATTGGTATATATATGCTAGCCTACAAACACAAATATCACCCTTAATGCTTTGCAAGTGTGATTGCCTCGAGTATGTTTTGTGTGGGTCTTGGTTACAATGAGACCATCTCAGATAATGCACGATCGTTGCTTCTTGGGGGGCCTCAGATAGTCACTAAGCAAGAGACTATGTAATCTTTCATAATGTTTGAGTATGTTATCTTTGATGATGTTTTATATGTTATTCTACCCTTTGGTATGAATCTTACACATGTACTTGGATTGTGGATGCAGGGGATTTTAGGAGGGGGTCGACATGTGCAGGGTTAGGGAAAGGGGAGAGTTTGGAGATGTCAAATGTAGATGAGGGCTTGGGGAAAGTGATAAGTTCTATAGTTCCATAGGATGGGCTAGATTTGGATGGCATGGCAGATGTGTCAACTAAGCTTGTGGTTGATGACCTACATAAAAAGTCACCAGCCAAAGTCATGGAGCAAGCAGCCCAGGAAGGTGTGTATGCAGCAACAATTAAGGTTGTGAAAATTTATGACAATGAGGGCAAAGAAGGGGAGCAGGATGATGCTGATACTGAAGCCTCTCCGGATGTGATGCTGAGCCAATGCAATGACGAACATAAAAGTAAGCGTCTGGCAAACGAATGGAAGAAAGAAAAATACAAATGAAGGTACCTTGTATTTAATTTTGAACCATATTGTAATATCATTATTATTGTTATTGAAAGGCTATCGTGCTTGTAGGAGCCGGCCCTCCAAAGAAGGCAAAGCTAGCACCAGTCGATATGGTGATGAAGACATTGAATTATCCCTTGCGGTGTCAGAGCAACCACAACCAAAGCAATAAAAGTATTGGACCCAATCCCATTGACCCCCCTTCGCACTTACAAAGCTAGCCCCGGGCATGCAAGAAGTTGTAAAGTACTTGCTATATGCACATGTTTGTGTCACTGGCACCTACCAATTTTTGGTCTCTTGTATTTAATACGCATCTATAAGCATTGTTGCCACTATTTGTATTGACTGCCCCTATTTTAATGAAATGCATCCTTTTTTGAAACTCCTTTTCATCTATGCCTCTTTTAATGCGTTGAGTCTCCTTGCGTAAAGTTTTGATGAATTTAGGTTAATGTGTTAATAATCATTTTGTTTATTAGAGGTCCTAAAGGCTCATGTGGCAATATAGAGGGTTGAGGAGATTGAGATTGACAGAGTGCCGCCGCACAGTATCAGACTCCGTCAAAGTTCATAGATATAGAGGATCTAGATCGAGTCGTGTTGGTTGTTGACTTGCAAAAGGGGTTCGTTTTGGAGACATGCCATTTGAAGAAAGAGGAACCTCCAAATCTGGATGCTAATGATTACATACAAGTAAAGGCATCAGGAGATGAGGTGATCCACTTTGTGCGCAAAGATGTGGAGCCCTTGCTGATGGGATGCAGATTTGCAAGCGTTTATATTTGAAGTTCTGCCCTCCTCCGAAACGTTCAAAAAGGGTGGAGCTTTGTTTCCCTTGTGCTTCAAAGTGGCTGTGTGCCTTGATTGGTCAAGAGCTATGTGATGTTGTAGATTTCATTTTTTATTCGAGCAAACCGGCAAGAACCTTTACAATTTTTGGAAAAGGTTCCCAAGATACAACGAGAGGAACACACTCTTGATTGATGACAACTACTATAAGTGTAAGGTGAATAGGCCAGATATATACCGAATTTTGCTACGAGAGCATGAGCATCATTGCATGGTAAATGAGCTTGGAAAATGGTTTCTCAACAAATGGCTTCAGGCTATTGATCACATACCATTTGCAGAATGTTGGGAGGGTCCCGTGCAAGATGATTCAGATAGATTTGTTAACAAGAAATTGAGACAAGGTGGGGTCATCTTGTCTTATGCTGCATACATGAAGCAAGGAAGGTCGTCCCGTTAGGTAGCACTTTGATCTATGCAGGAGCAAAAAAATTTGTAATAGAACTAATTTTCGTATGTGCTCGTATTATGACAATCTTATTGAAACCTTGGATATTTGTAAGCACTTTTTGGACCTTGAGTTTTTGTAAACTCATTTTGTAATGACATCTGTAAACACTCTCCCATAATTGTAAACTCATTTTAGATTGAATATACAAGTAGTTTACAATACTTGAAATGTAGTCTACAGTACTTCTCAAGTAGTTTTAAGTGCTTGAAAATATGAGCTTACTTTACAGGTAGTTTTAAGTTATTGCAAATTTGTGCTTACTACTTTATAGGTAGTTTGCAATAATATGAAATGAAGTGGAGTATTTCTCTATAAGTAGTTTTTTGTACTTCAAAAGTAGTCTATGGTACCAAATATTTTACAGGTGGTTCTCAAGTAGTTTTTATTACTTGAAAATATATTCTTACTACTTTACAGTACTGGTGGTTCTTAAGTAGTTTACAGTACTTTAGAAGTAGTTTACAGTATTGGAAAATGTGAGCTTACAACTTGATAGGTAGTTTGCTATAATCTGAATATAGGTGGTTTACATGTAGATTATAGTACTTGAAAAGATGAGTTTACTACTTTGCAGCAGGTAGTTTTCAAAGATATGAAATTAGGCTATGTTCTGTTCACAAATGATATACATATATGATTAGAAGATTATGGTCCTAATAAGATTGTTTGAAGTACTTAAAAATTAGTTCATGGTACTGAAATAGTAGCTACAATATGGAAAAAGTAGTTTACGTGCATGCCTCGATGAATATATAAGTGTAGGTGGGTTGCCAATTAGTCCTCCTATATAAATCTAAAATTAGAGAAAATGGGGCGAATGTTTTTAAAACATGCCCTAAAATGTCCAAAATTGGGCGAATATTTTCTAAAACCCTTCAAAATGGCCAAAATTTGGGCGAACTTTTAAGATGCCAAGCGAATTGTTTTGCAAAAATAAAAACCCTAAAAAATAGCCAATTGGTGAAGATTAGCCTCTATTTTTCTCCTTTTTGCTACTTAGCGAATAAGTACATGCACTACTTACTTGGGAATATCTTTGAATTTCATGTTGATCATCATACCTTATTGTATATGAGCAGCAAGCCAAACTTGACATGGCAATTAGCTAGATGGATGTTGCTCTCCTCCAATAATTCAATTTCACCATCCACCATACTCGAGACAATGAGCATGTTGTGGCCGACTTCCTCAGTCGGATTGAATCCAGAGAAGAACGAGAAAGAGTGAATGATCAACTACTACCACGGATGCACCACGAGGTATTCCTTTAGAAGCAAGGCTAATTGAATCCCTAAGTGTTGTGCAAGTACGCCTACTGATAGAGCAAAAGGTAAAGTATTAATGGGGACACAAAAGATTTTGTTCCATCTTGGTTACTATACATTAGCATCAATCCACTAATACAATCTTGAGATTCTCATATGCTTCTTAGCATTCTTCAGTCTGTTCAAAGAGAACTAATAATCAATACAATGTGTCTACAAATAAGGATGAAGAATTGAAATAATGAATCTATGGTAGTAACACACATGTTCCGATAAACCTTTGCACTCCTTCATTGTGGTGGTAATTCAAGAATTAATTTGATCTCTCTTTCGTTCAGTTGAAGTGCCATTCTTGGAAGAAGTGATTACATTCTCGGTATAAGCTTTTTCCATTGCTCTTGCTTTAGTCCTTTCATGATACAATAGTCCGTAGTAGCTATGATGATACAATGTGCTTGGGCTCCTTTAGAAGCAAGGCTAAGTGGTGAGCGTAACAAAATGTGCCCGTTAGTTGACCGCGTTTCCAGCTAACGGTCCTTGTCATTGCGAACGACAATACCCCCCCCCATTTTTCCACCTCCAAAAAAAAAAAATGTTGGCCACCAATATTGAAGCCCTCTTGCAAAAATGTCCATCGATAATCCTTGAATGTTTCTATTCAGGAATGGTTAGAAACTCATTCTTACGGCCACACCTTTGTGAATTTCTTATATAGCAAATCCGCTATCGCGTGCACCCATTTTCGATGAGGCATTGGGCTCTATCTTCGTTCTAAAGGTCTCAAGGGAATTCGTGTGCTAATTATGTATCGATTTCCACTCTTAAAACTAAATCAAAATTGAATCCCCTGGATAATGTAGTATTGAGCATATTGGCACTCTCTTTAGTTTGTTCGGAAACATTTTATTACAAAGCTTGGAATTAGAAAAGAAATATCAACCAGCTACATCCATCATCCCACGGTCACCTTTTCCGAACTTTAGTGGAGATATGCTAGCAATACTACTTCTACACTACTAATTACTAATTGGATCGAGAGACTAGTAGTAGGCACATATGCTTCGTAAGGACTGGCTGCTCATCTTCTTCTAGATGGTGGGTGGGTGGGTTGGTGGGAGGGAGGGAGGGAGGGAGTCTTTGCAAGCCAAAATAATAATAATAATACCAATGACAACGTGAGTAGCCTCAGACACAAAGAGCTTTCTGGCACGTGCAGTGAGGCTTGGGTGCGGATCAGGCTTTAAATTTGGCACCTAAGTCTAGGAGCCATAGAAAATCTAGTGGCACTTTTGCCATCAACCATGGGTGCCAAAATGTCACCTTTGGCTAAAATTTTGAGTGCCCCTTTTAATAACAAACCACTTTACTTTGAGTAATGAAAACATATTAGTTTTGTAAGTGCATTAAGCTTTCACAATTCAATAGACGTCTTCTCATCACACAAAATACATTATAGCAAGAGAATTTTTAAAGGCATCATAAATTATTGAAGACTTTCAAAACTTTCAAGTTATTGAAGACTTTCCATATTTATTATGCATTGTGTACTATATTATATATATTTACTATATTATATATATTATATAGGATATATACCCCTGGTCACTTAGACCCCTAAGGCTAGGTGCCATTGGGCACTTCCCTTGTTTTTTCAAAGTGCCACGTTGGCACTTTTACGAGAAAACGGAGGTGCCATTTGGCACTTGAAATTGTGAAAGGCTCCCGTACGGGTGCCAAATTTAAAGCCTGGTGCGGATGGATTGTGCCAATTTTGTGAAGAAGCTGCTTTTGGTTCCCAATAGGAATGCATGCCATGAGCACACACGTGGCCCCGTGCTTACGTGGATCCTTATCATGGCCCAAAAACACCAGAGTAATGTCACAGACTGTGAAGCTGGCCTGGTGTGAAGAGGAGCCGCCTTTAAGCTTGTGGATTCCCGGTGCAGCTATCATCACCCCACCCAGCCATCCACGATGGTCACTTTCAGCGTAATGTGTATGGATAGGTAAATTGTCATCCAAATCAGTGTCATGCCTTAGGTTAATTGAGATAAGGCCCACTTTCAGCTGGTAGCTTTGGTCATCATCAGTTGTTTTGATTAATTTGCCCTTGGCAATCTGCGCTTTCATGACAAGGCTGCCATCCTCTTGCACATTGGTCACCACCGCGGCATAGTCCTTTACCATCACATAGTTATCAGAATAGTACCTTCTAAACTCGGCTCTGCTAGTGTCCGGATCAGCTCTAAGGTCAGGAGCCCAGGATATGCCTGCTACCTCATAGCCTTCATACTCCGCTGCACAGAAATTAAGGAGAAGGTCTGTTACATGCTTTTGCTTAAACAAGAGCTTGGCCAATCCCACCAGTTGGATATCGAGTGTCCGATTCGTTTTCAGTTCATAGTCACCTTTGAAGCCAATGAGACCCAGAATCCCCAGCACTCTGTCATCCTCATCCGTGGCATATCTAACCCTGATTTGTTTAACCAGGGTTTCCATGTAAACTCCTCTGCAAGCTCACCGAAAGCTTCATAAAAATCCTCAAAAAGCTTGGGCGGCAGGTCTGAAAGGCCGTGCACACGGACACCCAGGAGGGTGCCCATCATCTCAAAGTAAGCTTTGGCGCCCAAAAAGTAGAGATCAGAAGAGGAAGACCCACCAGCTCTTCTTCTAGAATAATCACCACCTCCTTGAGCAAATCCATAACAACTGAGATCATCATTGCTATCCCAGTCAATCCAGGCTTTATCCTCTGGGTGTGAGCTGGGTTCCTTCTCAATAAACTGTATAATGCGATCCTCAAATTTCTCTACCAGAAAATACAACTTTTCTGGCAACATATACTCTTGCAGGGTCCACACTCTTGAGAACCAACGTGGGAGCTTCTGATCGGACTCCAGCACTTTGAAGCCATTGGTGGATCCAATCCCATGTGGTGCCACATAGCAAGCCCTGCTTAGACTGTAATAACCCCCCATTAGATGCATCTCTAGGGCCATCTCATCAGCATCATACTGATTAATGCATACCGCATCTAACCACACCCTTTCCACCCCATCGGATTGGAGAATAGAGAGGTAGTTTATAACATCCGGGTAGTAGGATTTGTCACTAAATTGGGATTTGCCGATGGTTTGGGCATAGATTAGGCCTTGTGGGTCTGCTTCTTTTGTCCACCCATTGGCTGCGAGGATAGCCTTGCAGTCTTTGACCAATGCTCTGATGGCATCTGTCCACGTGTGTGAGACGATATGGAAGTCCCAGTTGGTAGGGACCACGAAGCAGAACCCAGTCTTGCTCTCCACTGTGGCCTTCACATCCAATAGCCTCTTGGGATAAACATCGTCATGGAGATATATATCCGACTTCTTCACCATGACTTTCTTCTCTCTCCCGCCAAATTATAATGATGCGCGCCGGCCGTGCAGTGCTCCTTCCTGCCCAGAAGAAGAAGAAGAAAGCAGCCGAATTATTATTTCAGTGATTTTCTTAGCCGTTATTTAGCAAAACAATTGTACCTATAAGTTTCCTGCCGCCAATAATGTCATTTACTTCGAGGTGAAACTCTGACCCGACCCACTCACGTAACGACGCCGGCCAATAATGTCAGCTTACACACACACACACACACTCCCTCCTATTTAATTAAATGGCAGCAGACGACCAATGCCAGCTCTCTCTCTCTCTCTCTCTCTCTCTCTCTCTCCTCCTAAATGGCAGCAGGCTGTAGTTCTTATCGAGAAGCTTGCACCATAACTGAATCAGACCGTGGTAAACTGCTACATTAGTCCTAATCACGGCCTTTAAAAAGGAAAATAACCTCAACGACTTGCTTATCAATGGGCGGCTTCGAAAAATAAAGATGAAGGCCCAGTGCATGAACTCTTAGCAAACAACTGATAGAGAAGAGAAGAGCTGCAGATAATTTATCTAAAACATTGGCTGCTTATCCTTATCTAACGCGAGCTACTAGTAGACAGAGCAAAGTGAGTACATGAAAAAAAGAAGAAATACGGCGTCATATATCTGAAAGAGGATTAGTGAGGCCTGGTTCTAGTTATTCCGAGACAGGCATGCATGTAGAAGACCACCAATAGCAGAAAAAAGGCTTAAACTCACAAATGAATGAATAGATTCGATAGGATGAGCGATCAGTCATAACACCCAAAAAAAAAGATTCTTGCGAGCGAAGCGCAGGCCATATCAACAATTAGAAGAAGGAGGACAGGGGGTGGTGGGTTTAAACCTGTCTCCAGTGGATGCTGGCACGAAATGAAGCGAGAGAACAAGAAGCGACACTGCTGGGTGGTGAGGCTGTCCGCCCCTTAAAAGCAAAAAATAAATAAATAAATAAAATGTGTGTCTTACCCGTTAATTACATGTGCCACGCGAGGCTTGTGTCTTTACCCATTAAGTACCATGTCACATGTGTACAATAGCCAGCTTCTGTCGTAACCGATAACTTTTCGAAGTTCGAACACTGCTGCGCTGCGCGCACCCTTATCTTCTTAGCTTTCCGCGTGAGGAGTTTCCCTCAATACGAACGTTTTCCAGGCCTGTGTCGTCTGCGTTGTTAAAGCCTGTAATGGAGCTAGCAGTCCTGTAAAGGAGCTGTCGTCCACAGTGCACACACGACTTTTCAATATGGCATGCATGATGGTGTAGTACTTAGAACCAGCACAGTTCAGTGACCGGATTTGACGGCCATCTGCGCCCTCTAACCCATCACATGAAAGCCAAGTTAATACGGAAAATTTCATTTGAAAAGCTAAATGTAAAGATGCCCCTCTTCAAAAAATTTTGTTAAAAAATAGCCAAAACGTCAATGGAAGGGCAATTAAAATACATGCCCGTTTCTATCAATTTCTATGGTTATTATTATTAATACATAATAATAAACTATTAGGCCTTCAATAAGTTCAATATTCAAAATTCAAATCCTTGCAAGGCTTGCATTGGTTGTGTTGTTGTTGTTGCACAATTCTATGGCTTGGAATTTTTTTTAATATTATGTCAACTTGGATTTTATGAGTTTAAATCTTGCTCTCCTATTATTATTATTCAAACCCTTGGATTCCTTGCATTGAATTCCCCACACACACACATATATCTTTTAATATTATATATATTATATTAACATGACAATAGGTATTACAAAGAAGAGAGAGAACTATACAAAGATTATATTAAATGACATTCTTCATATCTTCTATGGTTAACTAAATACATGTAAGTTGTAAAATTCAATCTTTTTATGTACAAGAGTAATAAGGATGACATTCTTTCATCTTCAAAATATACAATTGCATTGTACTACTAATTTGGTTTGTTGACTTCAGCTTGCTCTTCCACTTGTCCATGGACTAATCTTCTGTGTTTTGGGCTTCACCAGAAGTATCTGTAGTTACCAGAAGTATCTGTAGTTAGACATTCCATTTTGATGTCCTCCTCTCTACTGGCAGATTTGAAGGCCTCCTTTGTATCTTTTACTTTAGATGGGGGTTCTTCTGTTCTAATGTTACGTTGGTCTTTCTCTCATTGGAGGAGAAGGAATTTTCTTTCTAGCCAAAAGGCCCCAAAATGAGTTTCGATTTTCACTAATGGCTTATGTAATAATACATAAGCTTAATGCATGAACGCATAAGCTTATGAATGTATTATGTATTAATCTTATGCTTAATGCATTATTGCATTAAGCTTATGAATGCATTATATGTTAACCTTAATGAATCATACATAAGCTTAATGCATGATTGCATAAAGCTTATGCAATATTGCATGAAGCATAATCTTACTACATTATGAATTAAGCTTAATGCATGAATGCATAATGCAATAATACATC
Source organism: Cibotium barometz (assembly GCF_041138505.1). Classification (NCBI taxonomy): domain Eukaryota; kingdom Viridiplantae; phylum Streptophyta; class Polypodiopsida; order Cyatheales; family Cibotiaceae; genus Cibotium; species Cibotium barometz. The sequence goes on from NC_141050.1 coordinate 3,152,392, forward strand.
AGCTTAATGCAGGAATGCATAATGCAATAAGTTTAATGCTTTATGATTAATGCATGAATAAGTACTAGAGCCAAAGAAAACTCAAGAAATAATCCCCAGCACTTGAAGGTGCAAAAATAACAAAGATTCAAGGGGCCTACCTCTTATGCTTTTTAGAAACTTGTACGTGGTTGATCTTCTTTGGAGAAGATTGCCTTAACCTAGCCAACTCATGCCTTGACCTAGCCACAAAAAGAAAAAGATAAGTAAAGTCTTTATCTATAAATAACTACTAATACAAGTTAAGTATATAAGAGAGCATACAAGCATACAAGAGAATAAGTATACAAGAGAGCATACAAGTATACAAGGGGGCATACAAGCATACAAGAGAATAAGAAATTTATTTGAGGTAAGTGTCAAACCCTAGCAATTAGTGCACTTTCAAAAAATAAAAGATTAAACAAAACAAAGAAATAAGGATATGGTACATAGGTGAAGAGTTTGCTTATGGGAAGGACTTGTGAAGGTGAGAAGGGGGTTTCCTTGTGAAGGTGAGGAAGAGCTTGTGAAGAGAGAAGATGAGAAGGTAGTCATAAGGTATTCATAAGGTAGTCCATGTTCTTAAGGATGAGGATGAGCAGGAGATGTGTCATAGAATGATGGAGTCTATGCCTCATTATTCCATGTTTAGTGGGCAAATTGTGAAGGCTTTAGATACCTCAATTGGGGTGAGCCTGCATGCTCGACATGAGGAAGAAATGTCTCCATCAATGGCAAATGAAGTCAATGAAGGTCTGAGCATGGATGAGATGATGGATGACTTTTTTGAGAAAGAAGGAGAGGAGAAGCCCGAAACCACACTTGATGAGGTGACGAGCCACTTAGACTCCATTATACGAGGGGTGTGTATACTCCACACTTTGTGCGACCTTGGAGTTACTAAACTTGTAAACCATGTATGGTTGGAGCAATTCTAGTGTTAAAAGCCTCTTTGAATCCTTAGGGTTTGTTGTTAGCAATTTACAATTTTAACATACCATATCCTATAAGTAATATTTGAAATTCTCTCAAACCCTTTACAAGCTCATGAAGAAGATGCTTCCTTCCGATAACAAGATACCAAGCACAAAGGCACATGCCATGAGAGTATTGAACGACCGAAAATATAAATGCATATGTCAATGCTTGTGTGCTCTTTCACGGTGCTCATAAAGATGCAACTCAATGTCCAAAATGTGGAGAGTCTCGTTATCGAGATGATTTGCAAGTAAGGTACGATGATTCCTTAAAAGATGTTGAGGCATTTTATTATCATGCCCCATATTTAACACATGTTTCGGTGCAAGTCTATTGCTAAACTCATGACATGGCATGCACAAAATCGTTCCACCAATGGCACCATGAGGGTCCCTACGGATTCACCGGGGCATGGCAACACATAGAAGAGAAGTGGTTAGAATTTAAGGACAAGCCATGTCACTTACGACTTGGATTGGGTATGGATGGATTCAATCCATCTGGTCTCAAATCAACACCATGAGGGTCCCTACGGGCATGGCAACACATAGAAGATAAGTGGTTAGAATTTAAGGACAAACCATGTCACTCACGACTTGGATTGGGTATGGATGGATTCAATCCATCTGGTCTCAAATCAACATCATGGACCACATGGCCAATGGTATTATTAAACTATAATCTCCCTCCTTGGAGGTCAATAAAGAAGGGTCATGTGATGCTAGCTCTTCTCGTGCCTAGAAAAGAACAAGGTCAAGAACATGGATGTGTACCTTAAATCTTTGATCGAGGAGCTTGAGACACTACAACAACGCATCCAAGTGCACGATGTGTCCCAACCACTTACACAATGTAGCACGGAGAAGAAGGCAATTTTTAATGTGGGCAATGCATGACTTGATGGGATATGGAGAGTTCTCTTGTATGTTTTCTATTCTCAATCACCTTCCTATGATTTGAATTATCAAATATGAGTTGGCTCTAAATATATTTTATTTATACATCGTACATAATCAGGAATAACAACATCCGGTCATAATGCTTGTTTGATTTGTGGACCGTCACTTGTTACATCATGGCCTATGCATCTCAAAAAGGTCGTGTATGAAGACCATCATCGATTTTTTTCCATTTGATTATGAGAAGTCTATTCCATCTACAAATGCATGTATGGTCAGCAACTCAATTGTATGGTCTAAAAACACATGACTTGCACAAGATGTTTCAAGTATGTTCAATTTACTTATATAAGCTTCATGATTCACACAAGATGTTTCAAGTATGTTCAATTTACTTATATAAGCTTCATGATGGTTTTCATTATAACATTGATTCCAATATTTTTTGTTACGTAATTCATTCTTCCCATATGCATTAGCAGGTGTGGAGATCAAAAAGTGTGCGAGGCCATCTACAAAATGGGGGTGGTGGTGATGTATGAAAAACATGGTGTTATTTATTGTTGCACTAGTTTGTAAGACATGTCATACTGATTAAATGGACTGAGCTCTATCTAAGGTACATAAGTTCCAAGGAGGTCCATCCATCCACTATTGATGCAGCCCAAGTAATGGCAATGGAGGTAACGGGCATGATAGAGGAAAACCTCCCAAGAACTATCCTCACTAGTCAATTACATCTTGTGGTACACTTGATAGATAAAGTGTCAGTGTGCGGAGTTGTGCATGCTCGGTGAATGTTCTTCCTTGATCGTTTCATGCAAACCTTGAAGGATTTTGTTAGGAAAAGAGTTAGGCCAAAAGAAAGCATGGTAGAGGGTTGGTTAGTGCAAGAAGCATGTGTCCACATTTCAAAGTATCTCTCTCGAGTGAGTCCCACAATGCCATGCTTTTAGAGTAATGAATAAAGCAAAAGAAGAGCAAGGAGAATGGACACATCAATGTTGTAGAAGGTGAATACATTTTGTATTCTCAATAGTGAAATTATGAAGAGGTGGGTGGCAAGGTATGAAGAGGTGAGGAGAAACCGATATGAGGAGAGAATATCACATTTAGGATGCATTCAAGAGGCTTGCCATTTCCTCCGAATCTTGCATCGCTTCCAAAATACTACTAATTAGCTTAAAGGAGAAATGAAAAAGACTGAAGAACATGGAGAGATGGTGACAAAAGAAGAGTGGGAGTACACAAGAGGATGCGAGCCTTATGTAAGTATGTCTCTACTTTCTCTTTTTTTATTCAAGTATAATCTCATGATATGGTTATTCAATATCATAAATATATTTCATTTAGTGTTGGTCGTAGTATAAGGTATACAATGTCATGTGGTCCGAAGAAAGGCATTTCTGCAGTCAACGTATAGATACAAAGCGAAATACCCAAGATTGTGAGGTTATGGACTTTGAGCAAGAAAGGGGAGAAATGCTTGATTATTGTGACCTGATTCAAAACATCCTAAAGGTTGGATTGAAGACATTCCAAATTTTTATATTAGATGTGAAGTGGTTCAAGATGTGTGTGGAGGTGGCAAACAGAGAGGGATACATTTGTGCTACCTCACCATTGTGAACAAGTAAATTCTAACCATAAGCTTTTATTATATCATCCTTATGCATGTTTAATTTATTACAAGGTTGTGTTTCACGCATATATAAATGACAAGAAATGGTGGTATGTCATACAAGTTTCTCCTTACTCAAAGAGTATTTTTTAAGATAGGGATATTGAAGAGCTTATGGACGAAGTGGCAGTAGAAATGAACATGCGGAGGGTCAAGTACAAGATCAAGATGAAGGTGTCCCTATCCAAGATAATGAGGAAGGATTTGAATCTCAGCACAATGATGATTATTTTGAATCCATTGCTAGTGGGATATATCTTTTTGTTAATCTTATAATGGGACATATGGATCTAGAGATTCTAACTAATTAGCATGTATGAATTTGATGGAAGATGCGACAAATGTTGGGCCAAACTCACCCTAACTCATTAATCAATTTCTTAATTTGCCAGTCTTGATTTAGACCATATTTAATCGTATCACAATACATTTGGTACTTCTTCTTTTGTGATATTGGGATCGCATTTTGTGCTTCTTTTTTTGTGATATTGGGATCACATTTTATGCTTCTTCTTTTGTGATATTGGGATATTCTAAGCTCGTGGGAATGCTCTTAGGAATGTCTTGATTTTTTTCCCAGTACATGACTATACTCACAGCTATAATCGTGCCCATGGCCGCGTATTACCCACACGCAGCTATAGCTACGTACTAAAATTGTGTACACCCTATGCACCTACCCAGGTCCCCTCTCTCTCCTCTTCATGCAGCTATGCTACACGACTTTGCTCCCCATCTCTTGTAGTGATATCTAATTGCCTTCTAATTCCTATGTCTCATTTTGATACAACACTACCATCTCCTAATCCATGGAATCTTTCCATTTCTAATTTGCATGTTACACTACCATCTCCTCATCCATGAAATCTTTCCATTTTTGATTACCAAGTGCCTACTCAAAAGAAGTGGGCTCTATCTCCTGGATAGCCTTAATTATGCATGCATAATGATGGATTGTATGGTATCTAGCTCGAATAGACCTACAAGTACTTGAATTATTGCCAGGTGTCCTAAAAGTAGTCATAGTTCTCTTGCACAAGGAGTAACAATTGATAGAATCCTAAGCTCCTCATCAAGGCTCTATTTGGAGCCATTAGATTCACCATCCACACAAGAGTGACCTAATGACACCAATGTTAGCTCGCTCTCTCTCTCTCTCTCTCTCTCTCTCTCGATCTCGATTGCGTGTGAACCTACTTGGATAGAAGATATGCTTTATGCTACAAACTGAGCTGACAAACCAAGACATCATTGCAAATAACCCACTAATAGTGCTTAGAATCCATGAATGGTAGGTTGCATTGCACTTATCTCATACTTTATCCTCGTAGCCATTAAATGGTAGCAAGCTGCGTTATAAACACTTATCCAAAAGTTTGCGCTATAACTGAGTGAGACTGTAGTAAACTGCTACATTAGTCCTAATCATGCACGGCCTTTGAAAAGGAAAATAACCTGCTTATCAATGGCTCACTTTATCGACGGCTTCGAAAAATAATGAAGAAGACCTAATCAACTCTTATCTAACAA
>NC_141050.1:3162500-3227500 GCF_041138505.1 Cibotium barometz
TGTGTGAGAGAGAGAGAGAGAGAGAGAGAGAGAGGAGAGTTTCTATGTGAGAGAGAGTGTGTATGAAGAGAGAGGGAGTGTGTGCGTGGGTGAGAAAGAGAGAGAGAGATAGAGACATAAATGTTTTATGTGTGAGATAGTTTGTGGGAGGAGAGAGTGTGTGTTTGCATTAGTGCATGTGTGTGTGTGTGTGTGTGTGTGTGTGTGTGTGTGTGTGTGTGCATACATCTACATCTGTGTGTGCTTGTTGAGAGAGAGTGAGATGAGGTAGGCCTGGAGAGAGAGAGAGGTCTAAAGAGGGAGAGGGTGAAAAGAGAGAGAGAATAAAAAGTATCTTTTAATAAAATATAAATATAAATTAAGTTAAATTAAAAATATATATGTATATATGTGTATACATGTATGTGTGTTTTTATTTAGATTTCTACATACTTACATGCATACATATATATACATATACATACATACATACATACATATACATACATATATATACATATATATATACATATACATACATACATACATACATGTACATAGATATATGTACATATATATATATATATACATATATATGTACATATATATGTGTGTGTGTCAGGTGTGTATAATATTGAAACATGGAATTATCCGTGGGAAGATTTCTTCTTTTTCTCCAACTAATATATTAAAAGTTAATCAAATTAATTAAAATTATGTGTGTGTGTTTGTGTATTTATTATTTTAAATACACGTATATATGTATGTATAAGTAATATGTGTCTACGTATAGGTATATGTATCTAAAACATAATATTGTATATAATATATATTACATGTGTGTGTGTGCAAGAGAGAGAGAGAGAGAGAGATCTATCTGTGGGAGAGGCATTTTGGCATCATGCAATCCTCTCTCTCTGCGCTATAGTCCCCCCCTCCTCTCTTTCTCTCTCCCCTTTAGCATTTTCACATTCTCTCTCGGAGCTCTCTCTCTCTTTTAGAAGCACCCCCCATCGTGTGTGCGTGTGTGTATATATTCAATCTAACTGATACATAATCTAGAGCCTATCCAGTTTTCCTATAGAAGAAACAATTATACGATGCAATTGCCTCAAAAATAAAGAGACGATATGTAACGCCTCAGCATTAAGAAAAGAGCCATCATTGCTATGCAAAATCAAAGCCCCCGTAGTGCCATCACTACACAACTGCCCATTTTCACCACCAACGGCACGCCCATCACCACTTGCGTAATCCCAAGGCCACAATAGCCAGCATCACCTTTGGATGCCACTCGCCACCACCCTTACCATGGCCAGGATCTCTACTCACTCTTTTTCCAACAACATGGGCACTACAATGCCAACCTCCACCGATGACTGCCATCCTCTCTACCTGTCTACATCTTGTATAGCCAAGTCAGAAGCCCCAGCCATCGTCGTTTACTCCACTGAGCCCCCAGTAGAGCCAGTACGCATCGCCAACCATGTCAGCCACCACAGTGGTATTCCCCGCCGAGCATTATTGCCATTGTGGTTGCCTACTATAGCATGTCGACACCTTACCTTGAACCACTACCGCCCATCGATTACCCTCGCCATCCTCGGCCCTTGAAAAGCTGGTTCCGCTACTGCCTTGAAAAGCCAGCTGCTACGCCATAAGCTGCCCTCACCATCCTTGGCCCTTGAAAAGCTAGCTACTATACTGTTGCCATCGGCTTCTCTCGCCATCATTGGCCCTTGAAAAGCTAGACGTCACTACCTCCTCACCCTTTGTAAAGGTGCAAGCTTCTCTCTATTGCACCCTTCCATTAGCATCTCACTCCTTAGCCTGCAAACAAAAACAAAAAACAAAAAAAAATATCAAAATATAAAAAAATCAACCCTAAACGTTATCGCCTTCGCCTCTTTCCCTCTCCATTTTTAAAATTTCAAAACCTTCCCTCACTCACGTGGGAGTGCAATCATGAATGAGCTAAATCGTTCTTTTTTGCAGCAAACGCAACATGAAAATTTAAATTTTCTTTTTTTAATAGCAACTCATACAATTCACATTTCAAAGCCTTACATAAATTTTCTTTTTCTAATAGCAACTCATACAATTCAAATTTCAAAGCCTTACATTTCATATTTCATATTAGTAGGCCTAACCTTAGTACCTTACCTAGTGTAAAAACAATACTTTTTTACATGCTATAGGGAGTGCCTAAAAACTTGCCGTGTGGCATCACCAAAGGTCAATAAATCACTTCTCCTTTTATATATAGTATCGCTTCTCCTTTTCAAAATTCAAAACCTTGGGAGTGCAATCATGAATAAGCTAGGAGGCAGCTCGACTGTGAATATAGAAGGAAGTAAAACGTTCCTTTTTGTAGCAAACGCAACGTAAAAATTCAAATGTTCTTTTTTTTTAAAAAATAGCAACTCAGCCAATTTAAATTTCAAAGCCTTATGTTTCATATTAGTGGGCCTAACCTTAGTACCTTACCTAGTAAAACAATACTCTTTTATAGACTATAGGGAGTGCCTAAAAAGTCACCATGTGGCATCACCAAAAGTGAACGAATCGTACACCACGTACCCTTATCCTTTACTAGTTAAAGGCCTATGTTGTATGAGCTATTAAAACGTGTAAAGGAGCTAGTCTGAGTTGTTAAAGCCTGTAAAGGAGCTATCCACACCACTTTTCATTGTGACATGGCGTACTTTGAACTAGCCCTTACAGCTCATTCCCAAACTTACTGCTGTGGCCTTTCTTTTAAAGGGAATTTTTCTTATTTTCTACTGTACTTCTTCTCAAGGATAAAACCCCCTTGGAAGGTGATCACTAGATAAGTGAGACCTTTTCTTATTTTACTAAGTTAGCGACATTGATAGTATTCTGATGGTGATGCAATTTTCTTTAAAACCCCTTTTTTTTTCTTTAGGATGCATCTAGGAGCTAGCACAATTGTGTCAGAAAGGAAGTTGTAATGTACGTATGTTGGTTTAAAAAGATCTTTTGTTGGCCTGGATGATCAACGTATTTTGAAATCTATCTAATCAACCGGGGTAGGTGGGTAGTTATACAAGGCCATACACTTGCCAAAAAAGGGAAAGTTGTTTGTGAAGATGCACAGGGAGAGATCCAAACGAACAAAGGTGTCAAATAAGAAGAGAGAAGGTGGGGAGCTCAAAGATATCGAGCGGCAAATCCTTTTTTTGAAGTAAGGAAGGTAAGAAAAAATCATTACTTTGGATTTTGTATAAAGGGCCTTTGGCCGAGGGTTGCATTGGAGACACACACAAACAAAGATGCAGACAGTCCATGAGAGCATGGGTGAGTGGAAAGCTATGAGTTCTAGCTTTGTAAAAACATATATATATGGTTTGTGAGTTTATGGCTTGGAGAGTGAAGGGTTTGTAGAACATGCAGCAGCAGTTTTAAGCTGATTTCGTGAGCATAGTGTTGTCTTTCAATCACTTCTTTTCAGTGTGTGATGTTGTATAAGACACAGGGTCAATCAATACAGTTTAGAAAGAGTTTATTTTCAAAGTTTGTGTGAATCTTTGTCCTAGCTGTTTACCAATTGATGAGTATTGGGCACCTTCATGTTCATTTAGGTTCTCTAAGAATCTTTCTGTTTCATGCTAAATATTGCTTTTGAGTTGTCAAGAATGTCATACTTGGGTGAGTAGCATGTTGGTTGTTGAATTTCTCTAAGGTAAAAGATATTGGGTCAAGGAGGACCTCGCTTCCTGTGTTTTTATTAGTTGTCTTTATGAGTGGGGTCAGTTAAAAGGTGTGCGATGAAAGGAAAGAGCAGAGCAATTTAGTGTGAGAAGAGATCTAGATAGAGTAATTATTGCAGGTGCAGAATATCAACTAGTGTGACTATGGAAGTCAGAGGTCTCAATCATGGTGTCTTCTACTAGATTAGTCTGACTCAGTTCCCTTATAGAGCTAGCCACATGAAGTTTTGAATCCTCTCATAAGTGTTAAGGTTAGAGGAGTTGACAGATCTGAAGTTGTTAGACTAGGAGAGGGGTAAAGCCTAAGAGCTATCTGAAAGAGTGTTGATTGAAGCAGAGCTGACTAATCAGCAACTCTATAGAGAGTTGATTGAATTAGAGCTATCAGAAGTAGGAAGAGTTAGCCAAGTGCTATTAAAAAGAGTGCTAATTAAATCAGTGTTGATTGAAGCAAAGCTGAATGATTAGGAGCTTTGTAGAGAGCTGATTGAATCAGAGCCATCAAAAGTAAGAAGAGTCAGTCAAGAGCTTTTAGAATCAAGAGCTTTACAAAATGTCACTGCGTATGTGTGAAATTACAAACTATTCTAATGCTCTTGATCTTCACTTTGCTTATTTGGGCTCCTAGACTTTGCCTGCTCTTCATCTTCACTTTGCTTATTCGGGCTCCCAGACTTTGCTTGCTCTTCGGCTTCACTTGGTTTTTTTGGACCCCCAAACTTTGCTTTCTCTTGTCCTTGAGCACGAAAAGCACCGAAGTTGGGGGGCTTCTGAGCAGAGGGCTTCTTTGTATGATATTTCTTTTCTGAGGTCCTCTTTGGCTGAGATGTCTTCTTTACAGAGTACTTCTTTGCAATGGTTTCCTTTGAGGCTTTTTGCATCTTCTCAAATTTTAAAGGAGAAATCACTGGCAAACCCTTGCCTTTGCCTTTATGTCTTTTCCGCTTCTTCTCCTTCCCTTTTCTCTGATCCTGGTCTCATGGAGGAGGGGAGTTAGGATCTTTAGGTGTAATTGCTTTGTCCAACATTATCTCAATACATCTCTCTCTTATACACCAAATATAAGATTCAGGGTATTTATTGCACTGCAAAAAAAAGTGGAGTTCTAAGATAAGTAATGTACAAATACATTAAGAGTAATGCAAAGGATTCTCTAGTTTTCTTACATTGACTTCTTGTTTTAATGCATTGTCCTGCAGGCATTTGCAATCACCCTCCATCCACAACTAGTAATGTCAGACTGAATTGGAACCTGAAATAATAGTGTAATTAGAACAAATCCATCTTCAAACAAAGAAACATCAAAACTAAATTATCAATACCTCTTGATTGCTGAAGATACTTAAATGGCTTCTCTGGATCTGCAAAATCTTTATAATTTTTCGCTAAATATGCTAATATAATTTTGCTAGCACTGCAATAAAGAGCATATCAAATAGGTGCAATGTTTGTAAACAAAATTGTGATAGTTGATGAAAAGAGATAATATGGTAGTTGATGAAAAGAGATACTTATATTTTGCATTGACCATGGATACAAGCTAAGGAGTTCATGAAAATAACCTCTCTATCAAAAACATCAATGGACATAAGACTCCAATGGTGACTGCAAATAAAACAATAGTAAGAAAATATCTACTCACATGAGTTATGAATTTAAAACTATTAAAAAACACTACCTTAAAACTAATAAAAAATAATACCTTTCATTATATGGGATGAATATATAATAGTTTCTCAAGCTATCATATGCCCTTAAAAAACCGTCAATATTTGATCCTGTCTTTGAAAAGAAAAGGACAAAACTGTGGCTATAAAGAAAGCATCTTACCTCATGCAACAGAATATTACAGCGTCAGATATTTCAATATCTGTCTTCTCTAACATCACTTTGCCCTCAGGTGAAATGCTCAAGTAATATTCAATCTTGGGGTTGGAGGAGACATTGATAATAATTTGACCATACACCTTGCCCATTCTATCATAGTTCATACCACCAAGTCTCTTAACTTACTCTTTATAAAAATTATCCTCCATCTCAAAAAGCATCTCTCTTTGGTCAAGTGCTTTTCTTGTTTCATACTCATGTGTAACATCTTCAAAAGTAGGCCCTTCAGCTTTCCGAGACCTCTCGGGAGGAATTGTAAGGATATCAAAGGCCCTAGTATCTGTGGTGAGAAGTGGCTTGAGAACTTTATCAAATCTATACCTAAGCCTACTCACCACTGAGAAATCCTTTTCTTGCAAGCACCACAATGCAGAAGCTTGCCACTTTTTGAATGGGGTATTACTTTTAGTTAAGATACCAATCTTGTCACATATTTGCTTTACTACACGAATGAAGGCAGCCCTTGGGATAAGATGATGAGTGTCAGTTTGGGCCTTCCTGATCTCTGAAAAACACCTCTTCATATATAAAAATCTTAACTTTATTTTCTTCTTAGGAGGAGTGGATGTAGAAGCAACCTGTGCTATCTTTGGATCTTCAATATATCAGTACTTTTCTTGCAGTTTTCTTTGTCCTTGCCATAGATTGCACATTGAAAAATATTTGAGAAACACTGCAAAAAAAAGTAAAAATATTTTCATGATTAATACAAGACCCTCAAACAAGAAGAAATAAAGAAAGTGTACATGGCCAGTGGTTTCAAAAAAGGCACACAAAGGTACTCTCTCTGGCCAATGGTTTCAAAAAAGGCACACAAAGGTACTCTCTCTGGCTATTGTAAAATGGTGACAAATATAAGTGAATAAAACAAACTAGTAGAATAGCAAAACATCTGAATAAAGTAATCTTTAGAAATAGACATTATCAAGAACTATCCCTGTCATGTCAATTATCCCATAGTGCTATCAATGACACTACTTATACACTATGAGTCCTTTCCAAACAAGCTTTTGAGTATCGGCTAACAAGATTATGCTTCAAGAACTAGATGTGCCACCCATAGAAGGATGTCCGCAATGGCGTGCAAGGGAGTAAAATGGCATACTGCTTTGGATACGGTCGCGTCGTTGCGGAATGTTAAAAGCATAGATCGGATTCGATAGTGACGACGATGAACTATAGGGTAGTGCTATCAATGTCCTCAAACGGCGTGCAAGGGAGTAAAATGGCATAGAGCATTGGATACGATCGTGCCATTGTGGACTCTTAAAAGTGGGATGTGTCACCCATCGAAGGACGTCCGCAATAGCACAAACCCAAGGAAACCCAAGGAAGGTCACACACCACACAGACCTATACCTTGTTGACCGCAACGGCGCGATTGAGGCAAAACAACACACTGATAGCGATCTGTTCGTGATGTTAAAGAATCAAGAAGGTAGCACAGGCTAACAAAGCCTACTGGGTCCTCTAGTCCTTCTCTTAGTGCAGTAGATACCCAATCAAAGTTAACTATATCTGAAGCACATGGAATGCTTACAAAGTCACCAAAGGCAAGTCCTATGGCATCAAAGAAGTGTAAGTCATCACGCAAGGCTCCTGGTCTTTCTGAGATAGTAGTGGTGTCTCCTACAGGGAGAATGTTGGATTTTCTTATTGAAAGTGGAATTGAAGCCTCTTTCTTCTCCATTGCTAATAATATTTTCAATCTAGAAGTTGATGTCTCAATGATTATTAATCATGACATGCCATTTATCAAGGAGGACTTTGATGAATTTGAGGAAACTACACGGCCTTCTATCTTGATTAAAGGTAAGGAGTATGCCATGTCCCTATTGGGACCTCCTCTGACGAGAGACAAACATTTACAAAGAGGTATATGTACAAACTTCAAAGGTTTTTTTTAGAGAATGCAAAATGCTCCTCTCATCCAAAAGGTTGCAGGAGAATGGTCAAAGCTGGTACCTTTATAGTTTTCTCCATTGTCAAATATCCTCTTAGAGGTGAAGAAGATAAACTTGAGGAGATTGAAGGCTCTTCAAACTTTTGCTTTCTCAGAGATTTAGAAGTAAATGATATAGCGGAGGAACTTGGACCTGAGGAGGAGGAGAGGCTTGCCAAGAATATTGAAATCACAAAATTAAAGGCACATACAATTATTCAGCCACCCAAGGAAATTGGAGATCCATTGCATAAATACATTGTTCCTTCATTGCCAAGTTTTCTTATCAAGGATAAGGAACATGTACTCCTTTCTGATATTCAAAAGCTATTTAACTTGAGGGAGGACTATTATCTTGCTGTCATTGCATAGGGTTGTGAAGCTGCGAAAGGACTCATTGATATTGAGAATGAGCATAATGATGAATTTGCTGCTTTAGAAGATGACAAGTTCATTGACTCAACTCATGCTTTATCACTATGTATTAAGAAAGCATAGGATTCAGAACCATTGATCTCCGATGTATTAAGAAAGCATAGGATTCAGAACCATTGATCTCCGATGATGAATTTAATCAGCTTCAAGCTTCACTTGGTATTGCCGATGTTGGAAGGGAACATAGTGATTATGTTCAACTTAAAGACATCAAAGAAACCTCAATCTCACTCTAGACACTTGAACAAGCACTACAAGAGGTTGAGGACATACCGACGCCAAAATACTGACGGAAATGTCAAACGTCGGTATGTCCGTCGTCGTGTTGGAGGATACAAGCATGGCGGGGTTTTTTTAAATTTTCATTTCCCGTCGCGTATACCGACGCCTATACCGACGCTAATTCCGACGCCGATACCGACGCATATTCTGTAGCATATACCGACGTATATTCCGACGCATATTCCGTAGCATATACAGGCGCTCGTAAGTTTTTCACAGCCGAGAGCCTATTTTCTGGTTTTTTCACAGAATTGAAGAAGCGCAAGCACGCGAAGAAGGTGCTTTCTCTCCCTCTTCTCTTTCCCTCTCTCTCCTCTTTTTTCCTCTCTCCTCTTTTCTCCTTCTTTCTTCTTTTCTCCTCTTCTCCTTCTCCTAACATGTTATTGCAATTGCTTTTAGTTTTTAATTTAAGAATTAGGACGTTTAGGGTTTTGTGTTTTTTTGGCTCTCTATGCATGTTGAGATCTAGAGCTCTCTATGTATGCATAGATCTCCTAATGCATGCATAGAGATTTTAGGGTTTTGTATTAGTTCTTTTTCTTGTGTTTAATTTACTAATTAGTTTGTTTAATATTTTGTTTTGCAGCTCTTTCACCTCACCAATCTTTCACCAATCCTCTCCTTCAGCTTTGCAAAAAAGAGGTAGATCCTCTTTCGATTTTTCTTGTTTATGCTATTTTCTATGAATTTTTGCATCCTTGTTTTATGGTTTAGGGTTAGTTTTGGGTTCTTGTAAGCTTACACATAGGATTAATTCAATATCTATGCATAAAACCTATAATAAGCTTGCAATCTCTATTATCCATGTACGTAAAACAAGATCATGTTTATTACACCATTGGGTGATGGGATTAAGGGTTAGCATAGTGCATAAGGCATATAGCATAGAGCTTATGCATAGAGCTTATGCATAAGTCTTGCATAGAGCGTATGCAAGAGATTTATGCATAGAGCGTATGCATAAGACTTATGCATATGACTTATGCATAGAGTTTATGCATATGGCTTATGCATAGAGCGTACGCATAAGACTTATGCATATGGCTTATGCATAGAGCTTATGCATAAGACTTATGCATAGAGCGTGTGCATAAGGCTTATGCATAGAGCGTAATTGCATAGAGCGTGTGCATAAGGCTTATGCATAGAGCGTAATTGCATAGAGCGTGTGCATAAGGCTTATGTGAAAGGGATTAAGGGTTAGCATAATAGTGCATAAGGCATATAGCATAGAGCTTATGCATAGAGCTTATGCATAAGTCTTGCATAGAGCGTATGCATAAGACTTATGCATAGAGCGTATGCATAAGACTTATGCATATGACTTATGCATATGGCTTATGCATAGAGCGTACGCAGGTAGGCTTATGCATATGGCTTATGCATAGAGCGTGTGCATAAGGCTTATGCATAGAGCGTAATTGCATAGAGCGTAATTGCATAGAGCGTGTGCATAAGGCTTATGTGAAAGGGATTAAGGGTTAGCATAGTGCATAAGGCATATAGCATAGAGCTTATGCATAGAGCTTATGCATAAGTCTTGCATAGAGCGTATGCATAAGACTTATGCATAGAGCGTATGCATAAGACTTATGCATATGACTTATGCATAGAGCATACGCATAAGACTTATGCATATGGCTTATGCATATGGCTTATGCATAGAGCTTATGCATAAGGCTTATGCATAGAGCGTGTGCATAAGGCTTATGCATAGAGCGTAATTGCATAGAGCGTAATTGCATAGAGCATGTGCATAAGGCTTATGTGAAAGGGATTGTTGAAATGCAATCGCAAATGCCTTGATTGTGGTTAACAAATGCTTATGCAAATGCCATGGTGAGGGCATTGTGAATTGTTGGTTTGTGTTGGAGCTTTTGGATGATGGATTGAGGCATGAGTCCATGCTTTATTGCTGAGTTCTAAATTGTAAAAGGGCATGAGTCATGCTCAATACTTGTAAGCCAACAAACTTGTTCTATCATTTGATATTATCCACATCATTTTGTACCTACACTCACCATTGCAACCACTTCAAGTTTCTATAGAATCTAGCAATGTGTGAGGGTACCTTGGCATTGGTTGGAGAGGCCAAGGGGAGAATGGCTTGAACTCTTTGTGCCGTGATTGCTTGGTAAAGCGGTACGAAGGGGGATTAGGTACACCGGTGTGAAGAAATGGCCTCAACCTTCACCTTGGAGGAAAACTCGGTGAAGGGGTGAGAAGAGCTTGGCCGGGAGATCGGCAAGCTTCAACGCGCGTCCTCAACAATCCTCACCATCGACTTTGTGGATGCATTTGGGCAATGGGGCCCCTTTTCCGTCATATTGTGTGGATATTGCAAATGCATATGATCTTTCATGACATTGTGGGATGCAAAGAGTATTGCGTACAAGTTTTAAGAAGTTGCATTTTCATTTGAGATTTGGTTCCAATTACAAAGGAGACTCTGGCGGAATTTACAAAACCGTAATTCAATCCTAGGGTTTTTGGGATTAGGTCCGAGCTTATGGCTTATGCATAAGACTTGTGCATAGAGCGTGTGCATATGGCTTATGCATAAGACTTATGCATAGAGCGTGAGCATAAGACTTATGCATATGGCTTATGCATAGAGCTTATGCATAAGACTTATGCATAAGGCTTATGCATAGAGCTTATGCATAAGTCTTGCAGCCTTATTATGCAAGCTTATACTTATAATATGCATTTAGATTATTGCATAAGGCCTTTATAAACAGCTATTTATGAATAGAGATAGCTTCTCTCTCCATCCTTGTTCAAATTCTATTTAATTTTGTATGGAGAGGAGATAAGCTGATTTGTGTTTAACGAGCTGCATATACATGTTATCCTGCTAGATGGAGCCTCTCAATCTTGAAGAGAGAATAGCGTGTCCATGCATGCGATGTAAGTACCAAATCTTTCGAAAACGAAGGATTTGCAACGAGCATGTTCATGACGCTGGAATATTTCCAATGGAGCGCTTGCAAAATTTACGGTTTCAATCGTACAACCAAGCAAGTGTGCAGCCGCATCTTGATAACATTGCGCCTGTGAATTCTCGTCCCCAACAAAGGATGAGGATATCGCAGGAGGGAGTGACAGATGGAGCTCAATTAACAGCACCCGAGGGAATGGAAGAAGGTCAGGAAATGGAAGAAGGTCCAATGGAAGAAATGTTGGATGCCTTCATCGAGCAACAAGAAGCTCTCTTCGAGGAGCATGAACATGAAGATCATCAACCACGACATTCTCAACGGTCAAATTATGAACCAGAGGAAGAGGCCATGCGTAAACTTGCACGCCTTCCATTATACAATGGTGCCAACATATCTGTATTGCGTGCATCTCTTACGATGCTAAATTTGCAGTCAGTTTTTGGATGGTCTAATACAAGTGTCACTGAACTATTCAAGTAAGGTCTTTTTTTGGAGATTACACCTACTGTTGAAATGTTAAATTATCAACTTGTACTTGAGAAAATCTTAATAGTAACGATCAGATATTGCCATACTTGCAGGCTTTTGAAAGATCAAATATTGCCCCCTGGCAACGAGATGCCTCCATCTCGTGCAGATGCGAAGAAGTTATTGAAATCCATAGGCATGGATTACAATAATATTCATGCTTGTCGCAATGATTGTTGCCTCTTCCGCCATGAATATGAGCATTTGCAAGAATGTCCCCATTGTGGCTCTAACAGATATAGAGAAGATGTTCAGGGGGAAGCTGTCCCGGTAAAGGTTCTCAGGCACTTTCCAATCATTCCAAGGATAAAAAGCATGTTCAGGTGCAAATCAATAGCAAGCTTGATGACATGGCATGCCACAACTCGATCCACAGATGAAGTGATGCGTGTGCCTGCTGACTCACCCGCATGGAGACACATTGAAGAGAAATGGCCGGCTTTTAAGGAAGAACCTAGAAACCTCCGTCTTGGCCTAGCAATGGATGGTGTAAACCCTTTTGGTTTAAGGAGCTCTTCATGGAGCACATGGCCTGTTTGCCTTGTGAATTATAATCTTCCGCCATGGTTAGCAATAAAGAAAGGTCATCTGTTGCTCTCATTAATAGTTCCAGGAAAGTACAAGGTGAAGAACATGGATGTATATTTGGCACCACTTATTGATGAGTTACACACCTTGTGGAACGGAATTGAAGTGAAGGACATGTCAAAGTAGCAGAATGGCCAAAGACTTACAACTGTGCAAGGTATTCTCATGTGGACAATGCATGATTGGCCTGGCTATGGAGAATGCTCAGGTTTGTCTATATCGGGTTACAATGCATGTCCTGTATGTGGTCCTCGACTTGATTCAAGATACTCAAAAGCATTACGAAAGAATGTCTACCAAGGACATGTTAGGTATCTTCCAGAAAATCATGAATTGCGGGATGGTAATCTAGGAAGACCTCCTCCAAGTGCATTGAAGGCAAGCGATTGGAAGATCAAATGGGAGGAATGTGGCAACTTGGCATGTCCTGGGATGAAGAGGCTCTCTATCTTTCACCAACTCCCCTATTGGGGTGATCTCCTTATAAACCATTTGCTTGACCCGATGCATATTTTCAAGAATGTAGCTGACATTCTGTGGAAGACCATGACAGGAAAAAAGGAGACTAAAGGCCAAAGGGATGACTTGGAAGAGATTGGTTGCATGCAAGAGTTGTGGGCTCGCACTAGACCCAATGGAAAGGTTCTACTTCCAAGAGCCCCATGGGTTTTTAGTAAGATGGAGGAACAACAAGTCAAGAGGACAATTTCAGAGTTTCGGACTCCTACAGGTTGTATGCATTGCTTGAAAAGTGCATTTACAAAGGATGATGATCTTAGTGGCCTCAAGAGTCATGATTGGCACAAGTTTCTACAAGTTGTGCTACCCATAGCAATAAAAGATTGCCTCACTGAAGACATTAGAGCTACTATCTATAAGATTGGCACATTGGTGCGCTGGATTTCTTCAAAAGAGATAAAGAGAGACACTTTGGAGACAGCGCGTTTAAACTCCATAGAGGCAGTCTGCATGGTAGAGAAGTTTTTTCCTACAAGTTTATTAACAATCCAGATGCATCTGCTAGTTCATGTTGTAGATGAGGTTGCAGTTGCTGGAACAGTCCATTCAAGATGGATGTTCTTTTTGGAGAGGTTTATGAAGACATTAAAGGGATTTGTTCGCCAAATGGCTCGCCCAGAGGGTAGTATGTCAGAAGGGTGGCTGATACAAGAGTCCCTTGTTTACATCACTGAATATTTAAGTTCCTCAGATCCAGAGATACCTCGACTATGGTCTCAAGAGTCCAACAGGCGAGTCATTGGTGAGGAACCTCAAGGCCAAGGCATTAAGAGAAAGATGGATAACACTTTGAGAGAAAAAATCAACAAATTTTGCATCTTGAACTCTCATGTAATGGAGAAGTGGATTGAGACATATGAAGCTCTCAAGCGAGAGCGAGTACAAGATCGTTTAAGTTTCAGAAGGAATCGCACTACAAGAAATCTCCCATATCCAGAAGGTATGCAAGCTCTTCCGGACTTTCCCACAGGTAGATGGCTAGAAGCTACAATTTTAGAAGCCAAACGTGCTGGCTTACCTATAACAGAGGAGGAGGAGGAGCTTACAAAAGGATGCGATTGGCATGTGAGTGTTTAAGTTCTACATGTCTCTCATTTTTTTCTCTACATGTCTCTGTGTTTGATTCTCCATCAACAAACTTTTTGTGCTATTTGTAGTATCACAAATATGGGGCGTTTTGGTCACATGGACGTCATTTTCGAGTAGAACGAATAGACCAAAGAAGAGCAACCTTTGATTGTGGTGTCACAGCACAGTTTGTTCAAGAAAGTCGTGCAAGTGCAAGTGATGATAACACAATTACTGGAATGCTTGATTACTTTGGAACCATTCAAGATATATTAAAGGTTGGCTTCAGAAGTTTTGAGTTGTTTATCTTTGATGTGAAGTGGTTCAAGGTAATCATGAATGGGCCACATGCAACTGTACGTAGAGACAAGAGTGGCCTCATCCAAGTGGACTCCACAAAGGTATGGACCGATCGGCAAGATACTTTTGTGCGCCCAGAGCATTGTGAGCAGGTTGTCTTTAAAGCGGATCCAAAAGATCCACGCTGGCTGTTTGTGGTTCAAGTCGCCCCCCGCAGTAAGAAAATTTTTGAAGAATTTGAGCTACAACAAGGTGATGTGGATGCACAGGGTAATGGAGAGCAGCAAGAACAAGCCGATATCAACAATGAAGAGGAGCAAGCAAATGAAGAGAAGCAACTAGAGCAAGATCCAAATGAAGAGGTGCAAACCAAGGAAGCTGAAAAACAAGTTGAGGAAGAGGACATAGATGATGAAGACATCCTTCATCAAGGGACTTTTAATGATGAGGATGCTGAAATGTACATAGACATAGATCTCTTTGGGGCTACTGATCTTAATGAGGATGATAGAATAGATAATGATTTTTAAAATGATGTATCTCCATGATTATGCAAATAGTTATGACATATTTGTAATGGTTTTATGACATTGAAGGTCCATTCATTGTTTACCATAGTTAATGTTTACCATCATAATCACTACTGTAGGAGCAAGTTGATATAGTTTTACCAATGTTGTTTATAATTGTTAATGTTTATCTTATGGTTCTTTCATTCATTGTTTACCGTGTAATTTTCATTCCGTACAAGTTTGTCATATGGTTTTTTGTCCAACAGGCCATGGGTGACTCACCGCCCTACGACTACAGTCCAGATTTCTCATTTAATCCTACACCGCAGGGCATGAGTCCCCAGCAGTTATATGGTTTTCTTTCGTCCATGACTCCAGAGCAGAGAGCCATGGCTCAGAGTTATTGGGGTTCAGGAGCAGGGACATCTGCCTCACCATCTGGCTTCCCGACGCCAGTTCCCACACCCGTGGGTACGACAGCAGCTCCCACACCTCATACCACACAGCCTTCCACTCCTCTTACAGCTCGATCTACCACCTCTTCACATAGACGGCGCTCACGTAGTAGGTCTTCAGGGGGAGATTGTTGTGGTGGTAGTGCCACAGATGCTGTGACACCACCACCACGTGAGCGTCGTCCTTCGCTCTCATCTGTTGATAGCACACCCATAGGGTCACCTTCCACTCCCTGGGGTGCACATGACCATGACAACAGCAAGATTTACACAATTAGGGATGGGGCACCAATAATGGATAGTGCAGGGAAGGCAATGAAGACACGCATTCGACAACTGTGCACTATACAGTTTCATGACTCTGTCATGACTAAATGGGATCAGCAAGACAAGGGGAAGAAAAATTATATAAACACAAAGATAAAGCAAGAGTTCCAGCCATCTGACCCTATGAATGTCGTCTCTAATGAGTGGATACAGTATACAGCTCGCATTTTGATGGGGCATCGTAGGTCAGAGGCGAGGGACGCATTCAGAGAGGGGAAGGAGAAACCTGTTTGGCTAGATGACAGGGAGTGGGCAGCCATTGCTCAGGAGCTCACCGAGACACCAGACAGGTTTCAACAACAAAGAGAGGCGGCAAGGGCAAGACTCCAAACAGTAGGGGCTTCTCATCTCGGGAGTGGTGGTTACGAAACCATGCGCCATGAATTCGTAAGTGTTTGTAGCAATTTTATTTATTTAAATGTATGTATGTGGGCTAAATGTTGATTTTTTAAAAGTTATAATTGTTAATCGTGTGTGCAGGAGTTGGCCATGAATCGCCCACCAAGCAGGCGAGAGGAGAAGTACGCTCACAAACATGGCCTTGTGGCCTTGTTTGAGATGCTTGAAGAAGAAGGAGAGACCGTCAATTGGGAGGCATTACCATGATGTAAGATGACCTTCAAACTAATGAAATATGATCAAAACATTCTTGAGTATTAATG
This sequence comes from Cibotium barometz, assembly GCF_041138505.1. Classification (NCBI taxonomy): domain Eukaryota; kingdom Viridiplantae; phylum Streptophyta; class Polypodiopsida; order Cyatheales; family Cibotiaceae; genus Cibotium; species Cibotium barometz. The sequence continues at coordinate 3,178,658 of NC_141050.1, forward strand.
TTTAATTTAATTTCTTGTTTGTCGATCAGGAAAATATGCAAACGAGCACGGTTGTTTTTGTGCTCTATTATAGACAGAATGGTGCTGTCTGTTTGCTGTTGTTGATCCTGCTCATTGCAGGCAGCTAGGCAACAGCCAGGCAGCACTATTCTGCCCAAAAAAAAATTTCTGCTATAGCGTCGGTATATGCCCCGGTATCAGCGTCGGTATATACATTGGTATACACGCCGGTTTACACCTCGGTATATAATGCGGTATAGAGGCCGGTTTATTCGTCGGTATATGAACCGGTATAGACGCCGGTTTAAGCGTCGGTATTACCTTCGGTTAGCGTCGGTATAGGCGCCGTTATATGCGCCGGTATTAACACCCGACAGTTATACCGACGCTACGATACCGGCGCTTATACCGGCGCTTATACCGATGACGAGGCTTTTTTAGACCCCGTTAATTAGCGCCGGTACAAGCCCCGGTATTAGGCTAATATGTAGTAGTGAAGATGAAAATCAAAAGATAAGAATATGAATTTGAATCCATACATTATATTATTTTAACTTACAATAATTTCACAGTGTTCCTGTTATTTACAGTTGGAGCTAGCAGATGAAGACTTATTAGGGAGAGGTAAAGGCTCAAGGCAAGCAAGCTCTAGTAAGAAAGATTCTACAGTTGGACACTATTTATCCAAAATGGATGAGAATATTTTCCATGTGTTGCATAGCCAATTCTCCGAGGATGCACATTGGCTTATACTTTGTATTAAAGCTCGCTGGCTTCTCAACTATACAAGCCAATGCTAACAAAATCATGTTTCTTGAGAAGATAGCCGCTACTAGAATTTTTGGTTATGGCCTTGGGTTTTCTGCCTCTAGAGCATGATATTTTTTGACATATTATGCGTATGCTCTAGCTGCAAATAAAACCAATAGACTTTTTGTGCATACTCTGAATTATAATAGATAAATTTTTATACGAAGTTATGAATACAACAGCTCTCTTTTTTGACAGTGTTATGTTTCCGAAATGTCGTTTTTCTGCATTCTTTGTAGTTGTCTTCTGAAAAACCAGTTGAATAACTCTGCAAGAGCATTGCTTCTTCTTGTAGCCCCTCCACCATGTCTTGTGCTCCGAAAGAATGATGTGCATGCCTGGTAATGTGACTTTTCCATCCCTTGGTTACTGTATGTTGTTAGGGGTCCATGCTCCTCAACAAAATATGGCCCATGTACATGGAGGATGTGCTACATATAACCAAAAAAAAAATTAGCATATGTCATTTCCACTTAGTGTATCATGAATACAAAGGAGTCTTACCAAATAGAATGTGATATCTTTTTCTCCCCATGATTCTTTGATTATTTGAATGAGATTTGTAATAGAAATTTTGTACTCTTGTGCATATGTAGCTGATGTCTTCTATTGTCTAAGAACATTTAAAAAGATGTCAAGATGCTTTCAAACCTCCATTCTAAGCTTTACTGGCCACGGTGTACTGGCAACATTTGTCATGATCTCACACAATTCTTTCCAACAATCCCACGTAACATTCACTTGTTTTTTACTATAGTTTCCTAACAATCTTCTGGCTTTTGCACCTCCCATGGAGACATTTGCCAAGACATCTCGTGTTTTTCCTGAAACTGTTGGATCTTTCCTTAAATGAACCTAACCCCCATGAAATCCCCATTTTTATAACAATGCTTCACATTTATCAATACATTGATCTGCCAACGATGTTGGTTTAATAGAATATACATAATCAAGATGCAATCTCGAAAGCTTGTCAATTATTCTTATCTCTGCATGCAAAGTGCATATGTGAACATTATTAAGAGCGATAGGAAGAATGGGATCCCAAATGTCTTCTTTATTATTGAGCTTACTCAAATCTATAGAGTCTCTCATTGGGACTCTCCTTGCTGGTCACAAACTGCTCCACTCTTTTGATCCCATACCTTCCATACAATAAATGGAAGAATACTTTGCATTAGTCCCGCTACATATTCCAAGCATACATTTGATAGTCTTTAAGTCAGCACCCAAATGCCATTCCACTTTGAAATTGCCAACTCCATCAACTATCAACATATCTCCAGTACTTTGGGATTGAATGATATTAGGGATACCTCTGTGGGAGAACAGCCATTTGAGGGTTTGATGACTTTCAGTTGGTATCTGAGCTGCACCAACCCACCAAAGCTCCATCTCCGACTGGATTTTATGTTCTGGCTCCTCTCCTCTACCATTGCTATACTCAATTGCCATGTTCATGATAGATATGCTCACTCTTTTCATCTTTTTGTCCTTTTTGGATTTGTGCCTCATCCAGCTTCAACACGAACTTTAGCATACCACCACATTCTTCTACATTAATTTTATACATATGCACCATTGCAATTTGTACTTTTCTAAGATCCACCCATATATTGTTGAATGCATTATAGACAAATGTACTCTTTTTCTTCTGCTTCTCACAATTAGTGTACTCTCCAAAAAATACTTGAAATTTTTTGATTCATAGTAGTCCTAGAGCATTAGAAACTGAAAGGGATCTTGGCAAACCAAAAGCTCTTATTCTCTTGCATCTAAGATTTTGGAACCATAATCCAGAAAGAGCTTGGTAACCTTTTGCGACTAATACCCACAGTGTCACAAGCCTCTACTATTTCATTTGGTTTCACAATGGTCCTTAAGTCTCTTACCAAGTCTTCGAGAGTAAGATCTCTCAAATCTGTATTCTCTGGAGATTGGAGAATTCTTACCAGGTCTGCCTTACTCATGTTTTCTATGAGAAGCTTGACTCTCTCCTCATTTCAACGGATATTAATACTTGAAATGTGAGAGACACCTTTCTTTGCAAGGTGGACTCTCCTCTTTTTAGCCCCACTACTTTCAGACAACTCACTTATAGTCTTTAAAGTTCTCTTCCTCTCTTTGAATCCTCCTAGGGTTTCTTTCAAGTTTACTAGTTTCTCTTTCAAGCAGTGGTTTACAACTTCTAGCTCTCTAATCTTATCATAAAGCTCTAAAATAGTTTTTTGAGATGTTAATAAAGTTTCTTTCAGTTGATGCATTTGGACTAAATAAGCACATAGAAGATGCAGAATATAACTTCATATAGTAACCAAGCAAACCATCAAAACCATCTCCAACAAATCTAATCAAGTCATGAACATTTACAAATGGAGGAGGTCTACCAGTTGAAGCTTCATTGGGATAAATACTTCCATCCACCCACAAATCAATGTGTTTTCTTCCCTCTAGCCATAGTTTGTTTGCCTCATCTTTGTCCAACAATGCTCGGTGATGAATACTTCTCCAAGATGAGTAGACCTAATCTATGTTAATAGCAAGTTTGTATCTGCGTTCTCTTGCATTGAGTAAAGAGTTAATGATAGAAATTAGAGTATAATCCACTATGCAAGGGTATAACAGAAAAGAATAGAAGAGAAGAAAATACAGAGAGAGAGATATTAGGAATTTTTTGGACCCAAAAAGGGCCTCCTAAGGATTCCTAATTTTAAGGAATTAGAGCTTAAAAAGCTGGGCTTAAGACAGACAAAGGCTATGATGACCCCTATTTTTTACCTTGCCACATCAGCCATACCCCCCTAGTTTCACTTTTTAAAGGGAATATTCTCATACTCTCTCTCTCTCTCTTACTTTTTGACTTTTCTCATACTTTCTCTCTTACTTTTTGAATTTTTTATCTTCACTCTCTACCAATTGAATCTTTCTTGTCAGTTTAAAATCTTTTTTCTCATTAACTCCCACCATATCTCCCTTCCACATCAGCAAAAAATTCTCGTATTTAGGTGGACCCCAAAAAGTGAATATTTTTTATTTTTTATTTTTTTACATTTTGAGGTGGAAAAAACACCACCCAACCAATATGTATGATGAAAATAATTTTTTCCCTCCAAAAAGCTTATAATTCAAGGGTCACGTCAGAAGCCTGTCATGAGCCAATACATCCATAACTAATTGTCAGGTCCCCGCAACCCCATAAACATAACTAACTATCAAGAACCACTACATCCATGAGATCCCGAAATTGTGGGGACCCCAAAATTTATTATTTTTTAATTTTTCTCATAAATATAATTTATTGATGAAAAACTCCATGTTAGTATATTTGTATATCAAAAATATTATTTTCTACTTAGAAAAATGGATTTGTGTTAAACCTGCAAAACATCAAAGTTTTAACAGTCTCTCTCACTCACCCTCTCTCTCTCTCTCTCTCTCTCTCTCTCTCTCTCTCTATGAGGATCTCTCTGCTTTAGCTTCTTCCTTTGCTTAGCTATGGAGCCTTTGCAAGCTATGTGTGTAGCCCCTTGTGAAGCTAGAAAATGGAAGGTTGATTTACACATTCGTATTCCTGAAGAGTATGGCAGCTCTAAAAAAACCCATCCTACTGATGCACAATCTGTCCAAGCTCATAGGATAGCTAAGGAGAAAAATGTAGATCTTTGGATTGATGCATCTCTATCCACTTGACCCTCCATTAAGAGCAAACCCTCCTTTCCACAATTTATCATCTTTTATGCAATTTGTTGGTGAAGGAGAGCTTGGCTTGTTAGGATACTACAGAAGATTGACTACAAGTGGAGCTTAGCAAATCCATATTCTCCAATCTCAATTGCAAGCATCACAATTCAGCCTTTTACAATGTCAAGGACTTAAAACATCATCAAATAAAATGAAAGAGATCCTCGCAGAGAATGTGGAGAAGGATTCAAAGATTCAAAGACTAGAGGAACTTATCAAACGACTCAAAGCAACGCCAAAACTGTTGCTCGTGAATGCAAAAAGACATTGGCTGGTATAGAATCTCTTGTGTTTAAAGGTGGAGTATGGAAGAAAAGGATTCGTACAACAAAGTAAGTAACATATAAACTTTCATTATGCACTCAGTGATCTAAACAAAATAGTCATGATTTGTGTTCTGCCAGGAATTTTCTACAAGAGTGTGTGGTTCTAATGAAGAGGGATGGAAGGATTTGGTCAAAGCCATTCTAAATACCAAGGATATTCTCTCAATTATTACTGACCCTCATCATCCTAAAATATGCCAAGCTGTTGTTAGCAATGTAGTGACAAGGGAGGCGTTGGGTTGTGCATGCACCAGCATAAATCTAGATGTAATAAGGCTAAGAAAATAAGTTTAGTTAGGTTTTTTTTCCCTTTAACAAAACTATTAATAGTTCCTTCTCTCACTTCATTTTCATTCCACTTTTTTTTAGAGAGCTTGAGCTCAAGATCTACGTAGACACCCACGTAAGGACTCCAGCACATCACCATGTTAGCATAGTCGTATATGGATATGGCACGCACCAAGAACACCGCACGTGTTACCATGCCTTCACAAAACACAGTGCAAGCCACCCAACGACCACATACTGGGGACATCATGGAAGAGAGTGACCCCTTGGATTCTAGGACACGCCCAATGGGATCACCCGAGTCCAGCCCTCCTCTCAAAGAAATACCAGCGCACACACATGCAGCCCCAGAGATCAAGACAGAGAGGCCGATGATGAGCAGTTCGACTCGGTTGGTAAAAACATTCCTACATTGTGCAGCACCATAGGTGGGGCAAGACCCTACTACCAGGACAGGGTCCCCTACCTACCCGGGAGGAACTTGATACACAGGTACCACAGCAAGGAGGAGGAGGATTCAGACTATGAGAGAGACCAAGAGGAGGTTCCTGCAATTGTGCACAAGCGTAGAAAGGTCAAGCTCTTCAAGCCAATGAAGTCGCAACCTCGCCAACGTACTAACACAACACAGAGAGCTCCAAGGAGAAGGATGCGCTAAGGGCATAGGGCTCTACAAGAAATCAAGTTTTATCAGAGGAACACTGCGTTGCTGATAAGAAGAGCCCCTTTCGCTCGCACAGTGAAGGAGATTCTCCAACGATATAGAATAGAGTTCTGTGTGCAGGGGATTGCCCTTGAAGCATTGCAAGCCTCCAAGGCTTACCTTGTTGCGCTTTTTAAAGACACCAACCTTCTTGCAATACATGCAAAGAGGATTACCATATTTGCCAAGGACATGCAACTAGCTCGACGCATTCGAGGCGAGCGAGACACGATCTAGAGATCTTAGATGTTAACCTTTTTTTTGAAGCAACTCTTTTGTTTCAAACCCCCCTTTGTAACAAGCCTATCTGCCTTTCATTTATAACCTTCTGATAATTAAAATTTTAAGTTTCTCTTACAATGTCTCGGAGTCATCATGTTTGTTTAACATGGACTGTCTATCATATGTGTGCCAGTTTGTCACCCAAGGCATCAGAAATGCTCCTGTGAGGACTGAGGAAGTTGAGCTAGAACAGTGTGAATTTGGCCTCTGTAAACGGCGATGTAGGCTTAAAATTCGCATTGTTCTGGCACTTCTCCCCTAGCCACTCAAGATCATTTCTGATGCATATAATGAAGTTGAGCACACTAATTGTGAGAAATAGTAGTTTATAAGGTAAAAACACCTTTAATCATGTGTAAAAATATAGTGTTTATCATCCAATGCATCAGAATTGCTCCTTGAGGACTCGGAAAGCTATGCCAGAGCAGTGCAAATTTAGGCTCTGCAGCGGGCGGTGCAGGCTCGAAATTCGCACTGTTCTGGCACTGCTCCCCCAGCCACTCGGGATCATTTCTGATGCATTTATAATGAAGTTGAGTACACTAATTGTGAGAAATAATAGTTTAAAAGATAAAAACAGCTGTAATCATATGTAAAATTACATTATTTGTCATCCAATGCATCAAAATTGCTCATGGAGGACTGGGGAAGCTATGCCAGAATAGTACGAATTTAGGCTCTGTAGTGGCGGTGCACGCTCAAAATTTGCACTGTTTTAGCTAGCACTGCTCCCCCAGCCACTCAGGATCATTTTTGATGCATTTATAATGAAGTTGAGCACACTAATTGTGAAAAACAATAGTTTATAAGATAAAAACACCTTTAATCATGTGTAAAAATATAGTGTTTATCATCCAATGCATCAGAATTTCTCCTGGAGGACTGGGGAAGCTATGCCAGAATAGTGCGAATTTAGGCTCTGCAGCGGCGGTGTAGGCTCAAAATTCGCAATGTTCTGGCAGTGCTCCCCCAGCCACTCAGGATCATTTCTGATGCATTTATAATGAAGTTGAGTACACTAATTGTGAGAAACAATAGTTTATAAGATAAAAACAGCTTTAATCATGTGTGAAAATACATTACTTGTCATCCACCACCAATGCATTAGAATTGCTCCTGGAGGGCTGGGGAAGCTATGCCAAAACAGTGCGAATTAGAGCTCTACAGCAGCGATGCAGGCTTAAAATTTGCACTGTTCTGGCAGCGCTCCCACAACCACTCAGAATCATTTTTGATGCATTTATAATCAAGTTAAGTACATTGATTATGAGAAACAGTAATTTACAAGATAAAAATACCTCTAATCATGTGTAAAAATACATTATTTGTCATCCAATGCATCAGAAATTCTCCTGAAGGACTGGGGAAGCTGTGCCAAAACAGTGCGAAATTACAAGCATGTCATCTAATCTAAAATTGTTATAATGTCTTCATTTTTTGCCCCTCTTGTGACATTTACTTCATGTTGATCTCCATCTCCTTGTTGACTTGAAAGCTTGTCATTGCCTTCACCTCGATCCTGAAACTCTTGCCCCTCACGTGCATCAAAACAGAGGCTATTTTTCCATATACTCATTTCATCTTCAAGCTCTTCCACATGCCTACTATGTGTTGGTAGGGCTATGCACCTTGCTGTTGAAAATTCAAGGTCCCCCATTTGCCATGATTTTGAGACCATGGTTTTCCCCTCCTTACGCTTCTTAATCTGTAAAAATATAGAAAGTGTAAGGGTTAATTCTAGACATGTAGTGGAATCAGATATACCTTTCTTCTCATCAACTTAAAACTTGACTCTTCCACATTGTCGAAGCCCATGATGCTAAAGTGTTGACGTAAGTCTGCTAGGCTCCAATGCTTGCTTGCTGCCACTCGCTCAATCCATCCATTTTGCATCATCACAGCTACCTCAATAGGCATAATTTCTTCTTCTGAGGCTTGAAGTGGGATCCACGTCCCGTCCTTTTGCATCCATCTTTGGTAGTGCAGACGCATGTACAAAATAGAGCATGCCTTCAAGAACCTGAAAGATAGTGTAGAATCTACTACATTGCACTTGTACACATCACCTTGATGTGACCCCTCATTAACCTCCCAACCCTCTCCTAGTAATCCTTGAATGAGGTCAGACCGTACCTCCTTATTACAAATATACATTGTTTTTGTTTGGTGCATTGGCATGGAATTGAACATGTGCACAAAAACATGTAAAGGACAAAACCAAGTTAGCCCTACTGACCTAGATGCCTTTGAAAACTTGAGTGATGTCTTGATATCACTTACCATCTTAAACTTTAAGCATAAGATGGTCCAAGCATCAGGTTTGGGCCATTCGGGATTGTTAAGAGGGGGGTTGGGGATCTCTTCTAGCTTGCCAAATAAACCTGGTTTTTTATCTACAAAATGTAAGTGAGAAAAGAAAAAGATATCGTTCTGTACAAGATCACTTGGGCTTTGAGATACAAACATTGCCTCTCCAATGGATGCATGCATAGCATTAAAAACTCCAGTGAGGCTTTGGAGTGGTTGTTCCTCAACATAATTAGAGGGGAAAATATCTGCAGAGAGACATAGAAAAATGGAGAATCATTAGAAAATTTGAAACAAAAAATCCAATATTAGCATGTTGTTAAAGCTGTGTTTATGTTACACTGACAATTTGAAGGAAACCTTGGTCGTTGGCCTTCAATGTTCACGTCTCTAAGGGTATACACATGTTGCACTATGGCAACCAGTCCTTCCTTCTTAGTATGCTTGAAGCCTTGTAGCCACCCCTTCCAATGATGTAGCATATTCCCCAGTTGTGACGCACTCGATGTGGTCCCTTAGAGCTTGGCTACATGTAGACCCAAGCCCCAACCCTGAATCTTGTTGCAGCCCAAACTCCATTCTCATCTCTTGTGTTATGCAGCACAAGCTCTTCCACCTTCTCCCTAGGTCTTCTCACATTACTGGAAGAGGCCATGGTGGTAAGAGAAGAAGGGAAAAGAAAAGCTTGTTTTACAACAGAGGAGTGGAGAGGAGAGAAAGTTCAGGGTTTTCAGTGCAGGAATGAAAAGGTTAAAAGAGGGTTAGAGTTTGAGAATAGGCTTCCTGAACCTAGAATAGACTAAAGAGGGAAAGAGTTTCTGCAGCAATGGAGAGGGAGGGAGCGAGAGAGAGAGAGAGAGAGAGAGAGAGAGAGAGAGAGAGAGAGGGAGGGAGGAAGCTTGAGAGAGAGAGAGAGAGAGAGAGAGAGAGGGAGGGAGGGAGATTGAGAGGGTTAGAGTTTGAGAATAGGCTTTCTGAACCTAGAATAGACTAAAGAGGTATAGAGTTTCTGTAGCAATGGAGAGGGAGAGAGCTTGAGAGAGAGAGAGAGAGAGAGAGAGAGAGAGAGAGGGAGGGAGATTGAGAGGGAGGGATCTTGAGAAGGAGGGAGAGCTTGAGAGGAATGGAGTTTCTGAAGCAATAGAGAGCTTAGAAAAGGAAGAAAGAGGGAGAGGGAGCTTGAGACTGAGGGAGCTTGACAAGGAGGGAGAGCTTGAGAGGTATGGAGTTTCTGCAATGGAGAGCTTAGAAGAGGAAGAAAGAGGTTCAAAATGAGCTTTCCAAACCTAGAGTATGTGGGGGAAAGTTTGAGGGAAAACACACTTTTGGAAAAAAATTAAAAATTTTCAATTTTTAGGGTTTTTAATTTGCGCGATTCTAGGTGAGGGGACCTCTAAGTTTGGGCCTAAGAGGTAGGGGGACAAGAGTAGTAATTAGGCCCCATTAGCAAACCAAAGAATCAGTTCAAAACTTTGTGGAGAAAAAGCTGACTAAGATCTATATGAATAAGTACTATCAAAATCAACGTTGGACAATTGAAGTCAGAAGGAGAGCTGACTAAACCAACATTAGCAAAAGGATGAGACCTGATTGAGGAAGAGTTGACTGGTATAGAGATAATTGAAGATGGAAGTGTCAAAGGGTGAAAGCATGGATAGGTGGTACAAAAATTTCACTTTTTTGGTGGTTCAAGAAATGGTAGTTTTGGGACAAGAATTGGAATGAAAGATAATTTTGCATGAGAATAAAAAGTAAATTATTTTATGAGAATCAAAGTATCATTACATGGAGCCACTTCTTAACATTTATAATCTCACATGTGTGGGAGGTAGAATTTTCCCCCTCATCATTTTCATTGCACAACAAATCCCCTTCTCTATCTAGAAATCTTTCTCAGTTTGGAAAAAAACAATAGTCATGCTATCGCCCAATCTTAGGAGTAGTCTTCTTTAATGGCAACATGGGAAGGTCTCCCACCCGTAAGAAGCAGGTTGAAGAAACCTTACCATTGCAAACACCCAATAGCACATAAGAGGAGTTGATATTAAAGATAGAATCCTCTTGTAAAGGTATGTTTGTGCTTTCATGGCTTGATTGTTCCTCTCTTTCTTTCAACAACAAAGAATGTGTGCTTTGTGTGTGTGTGTGTGTGTGTGTGTGTGTGTTTGTGTGTGTGATAGAGAGAGATAGATAGATAGAGACAAAGAGAGGAACGTTGGACAGTTGAAGTCAGAAGGAGAGCTGACTAAACCAGCATTAGCAAAAGGATGTGACCTGATTGAGGAAGAGTTGACTGGTATAGAGCTGATTGAAGATGGAAGTGTCAAAGGAAGAAAGCATGGATAGGTGCTACAAAATTTTCACTTTTTTGGTGGTTCAAGAAATGGTAGTTTTGGGGCAAGAATTGGAATGAAAGATAATTTTGCATGAGAATAAAAAGTAAATTATTTCATGAGAATCAAAGTGGCATTACATGGAGCCACTTCTTAACATTTATAATCTCACACATGCGAAAGGTAGAATTTTCCCCCTCATCATTTTCATCGCACAACAAATCCCCTTCTATATCTAGAAATCTTTCTCAGTTTCAAAAAAAAAAAGTCTGCGCTATTGCCCAATCTTTTCTCTACAACCTACATGCTTGACATGCCGAAGCATATCTCTACAACCTTTCCCTAAATAGAGCCCTATCCTCAACATCTTCAGCTTAGGAGTAGTCTTCTTTAATGGCAACATGGGAAGGACTCCCACCCGTAAAAAGCCAGTTGAAGAAACCCCGCCATTGTAAACACCTAGTAGCACACAAGAGGAGTTCATATTAAAGACGGAATCCTCTTCTAAAGGTATGTTTGTGCTTTCATGGCTTGATTGTTCCTCTCTTTCTTTCAACAACAAAGAATGTGTGCTTTATGTGTGTGTGTGTGTGTGTGTGTGTGTGTGATAGATATATATATATATATATATATATATATATATAGAGAGAGAGAGAGAGAGAGAGAGAGATTTGCAAAAATGTAGCTTGAAATTGATATCTAGAGTTAGATTTTTGTTGTAGGTACTGGTAAAGCTCTCTTTCTTTTAAGCAAGAAACAATGTGTGCTTTTGTGTGTGTGTGTGTGTGTGATAGAGAGAGAGAGAGAGAGAGAGAGAGAGAGAGAGAGATTTGCTAAATCTATGTAGTTTCTAATTCATGACTAGAGTTAGATTCTTGATATAGGTATTGGTACAGCTAAACATATATACCCAAATCTTTAGCGGTTTTGCTTAACAAAAGAGCAGCTCCATGAGGAATATGGTTTGAGCATGGAGGGGAAGCTTCCGAAGCATCTATCAAAAAAAGACTTGCCAGAGACAGATTGGCTAAGTGTTTTCAGAACACGGTGTGAGAAGAACTCCAAGATCTTCTTGCATATGTTGCGGTTGGAGTTTATGGTGGATGAGTGCCGCTTGCTTTATCAAAAGGTGTACCAAGATGTGCCCTCGAACAATGAGATTGGTCACAAGTTTGCTAGGTATTTCGCATACAAAAATGATCCTCCCGAAGGTCACCAAATTGCATGGGTGACATTTGGGGAGAGTGTCTTGGAAACTTGTAAAGCTCAGCCCACGAGGCCTGCATAAAAAGATCAGTGGGGTGGGCCCACGAATTTAGAAGCTACAAGCAGTGTGGTTAACATGGAATGTGATGCAAGTGGCAGTAACCAGAAGGCCAAGCATTCAACGTGGGAGCATGGCAGCAGTGGGACGACTCACTTGGTTCATGTGGATACTTGATCACAATCTTTCTTGCGTGCACATTCCGAAGGTGGAGTCCATGGCTGCCAAGGCCAATGAGAGGATGTCCAAAAAGACACACGACCTTGCCTGTAGAATAGCAGATTTCAATAAGAGGGACACGTTACTTTGCAATGAAGGCACATCGTCTATCGTAGCTATCTTAATAGAGCAGACATGGAAGGTCACAAGCATCAGCTGGAAGAGTTGAAGGTAGACCCACATACCAACATGGAGCAAATCCATAAACTTGAACTTCAAATTGAAGCTTGCTCTAGGATGCTCAAGCTGCTAGGAGTGAATGAGTCAATGTTGAACATGAAGAGGGACTTCGCACTGCTAGAGGTATGTGTCCTTTTCCCTAGTTGAACAAGTCCCAAGTGCAATAAGAAGTACTTATTTTACATAATGTTTAGCTCCTCCAAGTAGTTTTTATTTCTTCTAAAGTAGTTTTCAAATTTTGACTAGCACCTAGATATAGTTTAGTATCCATAAAAGTAAACCTTCTATAATGTTCTACTCTTTAAGGTAGTTTTTATTCCTTTAACATGACTTTTATATTGAGAAGCAGTTTAGTACCCACAAAATATTTTTCAAAATGTTCAAAGTCCAAAAGTAATTTAAACTTGTTTTAAAGTAGATTTCAAATTGTGAACAGAACCGAGAAGTAGTTTAGTACCCCAAAAAATACTTTTCAAGTAGTTTTTATTTCTTAAAATGTATATTTAAGATTGTGAACAGAACCTAGAAGTAGTTTAGTGCCCAAAAATACTTTTCAGGTAGTTTTTGTTTCTTTAAGAGTAGATTTCAAATTGTGAACAGGACCTAGAACTAGTTTAGTGTCCAAAAAAAATATTTTCACGTAGTTTTTATTCCTTTAAAAGTCGATTTCATATTGTGAACAGAACCTAGAATTAGTTTACTACCCAAAAAATACTTCTCATATAGTTTTTATTCATTTAAAAGTTGGTTTCAGATTGTGAACAGAACTTAGAATTAGTTTAGTGCCCAAAAAATACTTTTCAGATAGTTTTTATTCCTTTAAGAGTAGATTTCAAATTGTGAACCCAACTTAGAATTAGTTTAGTGCCCAAAAAATACTTTTCAGGTAGTTTTTATTCCTTTAAAAGTAGATTTCAGATTGTGAACAGAACCTAGAATTAGTTTAGTACCCAAAAATTACTTTTAGTTAGTTTTTATTCTTTTAAAAGTAGATTTCAGATTTTTAACATAACCTAGAAGTAGTTTAGTACCAATGTAATACTTTCAGCTAGTTTTTATTTCTTTAAAAGTTCTTTTAGATTGTTAACAATATCTAAAGGTGGTTTAGCACACAAAAAGGTCCTTTTTAGAATGTCCTTATATCTTTTTAGATTATCCTTATATCTTTCTAACTTATTATGCTATGTCTTTTTGTGAGACTGTACAGGCTGAGCTAGAACAATTGGAGACAGAAGTTGAAGATGCTATGCAGCATTTAGCATTTATAGAGAATATGGTGTTGCAGTTTAAGCAAGGTAAGAAGCTATGTTTGGTACCCACACCCTATGAAGCATCGAAAGATGAAGAGGCCACAATCAAGGTGGCATGCAACTGTGCTGGGTGTGGAGATCCATTGGCTACTGCAAATGTAATTGGTATATATATGCTAGCCTACAAACACAAATATCACCCTTAATGCTTTGCAAGTGTGATTGCCTCGAGTATGTTTTGTGTGGGTCTTGGTTACAATGAGACCATCTCAGATAATGCACGATCGTTGCTTCTTGGGGGGCCTCAGATAGTCACTAAGCAAGAGACTATGTAATCTTTCATAATGTTTGAGTATGTTATCTTTGATGATGTTTTATATGTTATTCTACCCTTTGGTATGAATCTTACACATGTACTTGGATTGTGGATGCAGGGGATTTTAGGAGGGGGTCGACATGTGCAGGGTTAGGGAAAGGGGAGAGTTTGGAGATGTCAAATGTAGATGAGGGCTTGGGGAAAGTGATAAGTTCTATAGTTCCATAGGATGGGCTAGATTTGGATGGCATGGCAACTTATCTTTTTCTTTTTGTGGCTAGGTCAAGGCATGAGTTGGCTAGGTTAAGGCAATCTTCTCCAAAGAAGATCAACCACGTACAAGCTTCTAAAAAGCATAAGAGGTAGGCCCCTTGAATCTTTGTTATTTTTGCACCTTCAAGTGCTGGGGATTATTTCTTGAGTTTTCTTTGCCTCTAGTACTTATTCATGCATTAATCATAAAGCATTAAACTTATTGCATTATGCATTTCTGCATTAAGCTGATGTATTATTGCATTACGCATTCATTCATAATGTAGTAAGATTATGCTTCATGCAATATTGCATAAGCTTTATGCAATCATGCATTAAGCTTATGTATGATTCATTAAGGTTAACATATAATGCATTCATAAGCTTAATGCAATAATGCATTAAGCATAAGATTAATACATAATACATTCATAAGCTTATGCGTTCATGCATTAAGCTTATGTATTATTGCATAAGCCATTAGTGAAAATCGAAACTCATTTTGGGGCCTTTTGGCTAGAAAGAAAATTCCTTCTCCTCCAATGAGAGAAAGACCAATGTAACATTAGAACAGAAGAACCCCCATCTAAAGTAAAAGATACAAAGGAGGCCTTCAAATCTGCCAGTAGAGAGGAGGACATCAAAATGGAATGTCTAACTACAGATACTTCTGGTAACTACAGATACTTCTGGTGAAGCCAAAAACACAGAAGATTAGTCCATGGACAAGTGGAAGAGCAAGCTGAAGTCAACAAACCAAATTAGTAGTACAGTGCAATTGTATATTTTGAAGATGAAAGAATGTCATCCTTATTACTCTTGTACATAAAAAGATTGAATTTTACAACTTACATGTATTTAGTTAACCATAGAAGATATGAAGAATGTCATTTAATATAATCTTTGTATAGTTCTCTCTCTTCTTTGTAATACCTATTGTCATGTTAATATAATATATGTAATATTAAAAGATATATGTGTGTGTGGGGGGAATTCAATGCAAGGAATCCAAGGGTTTGAATAATAATAATATGAGAGCAAGATTTAAACTCATAAAATCCAAGTTGACATAATATTAAAAAAAAATCCAAGCCATAGAATTGTGCAACAAATTGCCAACAATGTGTAGAGGGTCAACTCAAATGCACACTCTTGCTGCATATAACAACAACACAACCAATGCAAGCCTTGCAAGGATTTGAATTTTGAATATTGAACTTATTGAAGGCCTAATAGTTTATTATTATTTATTAATAATAATAACCATAGAAATTGATAGAAACGGGCATGTATTTTAATTGCCCTTCCATTGACGTTTTGGCTATTTTTTAACAATTTTTTTGAAGAGGGGCATTTTTACCAAATGAAATTTTCCGTATTAACTTGGCTTTCATGTGATGGGTTAGAGGGCAATGGATGGGCAGATGGCCGTCAAATCCGGTCACTGAACTGTGCTGGTTCTAAGTACTACACCATCATGCATGCCATATTGAAAAGTCGTGTGTGCACTGTGGACGACAGCTCCTTTACAGGACTGCTAGCTCCATTACAGGCTTTAACAACGCAGACGACACAGGCCTGGAAAACGTTCGTATTGAGGGAAAGTCGTGTGTGCACTGTGGACGACAGCTCCTTTACAGGACTGCTAGCTCCATTACAGGCTTTAACAACGCAGACGACACAGGCCTGGAAAAGATAAAAAGATAAGGGTCCATGTGGTGCAGCAGTGTTCGAACTTCGAAAAGTTATCGGTTACGACAGAAGCTGGCTATTGTACACATGGTACTCAATGGGTAAAGACACAAGCCCCTCGCGTGGCACATGTAATTAACGGGTAAGACACACATTTTATTTATTTATTTATTTATTTATTTTTTGCTTTTAAGGGGCGGACAGCCTCACCACCCAGCAGTGTCGCTTCTTGTTCTCTTGCTTCATTTCGTGCCAGCATCCACTGGAGACAGGTTTAAACCCACCACCCCCTGTCCTCCTTCTTCTAATTGTTTTTTTTTTAAAAGTTAAAACAGAGGAATATATTAAAAAAGGTGTGGTTACAAGTCCCCATGCGGAAGGTCCATGGGGAGATACTGTGAACTGTTAATCCCTACAGAAAATGGGAATAACTCTGAAACTTCTAAGACATATGCAGCAAAACTGAAACAGTAGAACTTTGATGATCCGGTTCATGAAACAAATCTTGATGAACAGCCTGAAGAACTCGGCAGTGGCCAGCAAGACCCAGATGAAGCTTGACTGGCTTCTATTCCGGGAGAGGGGCTGAGCAAACATCATGAACAGAAGATTGAGTCCGTGCGGGTTTAAGGGACCCCTCAGAAACTTTCCGATGCCTGGATGTAGTAATCGGAGTGCTGAAGCCTTCTTTGACATTCCAAATCCAATCCTTGAAGCATGGTTTCCTTTGTTTTGCAATGCGAGGAGCCGTGAAACTTCTTCCATTTCCTCCAAGGTAGGTCCTGCCAACGATCCACCTCCATAAGTACACCACTCGATATATATATAGACACACACCCACACACTATACATATACACACACACACACACACACACCAAACAAACAAATCTATCTCACATAAAACTACACATATTATAGTCTTTCTAATATACATAAACAAAAATTACTCACACATAAAATTTTAAATAGATTTAACTCTTTCTCTCTCTCTCTCTCTCTCTCTCTCTCTCTCTCTCTTCTACACACACACACACACACACCTTTCTTTCTTACTCAAAATCAAACAGAGATTTAAAAATATATATATCTCTATCTCACACATCACACACACACACTACGACTTCCTCTTTCACACAAAAAATACACGATTTTAAAATCTCTCTCTCTCTCTCTCTCTCTCACACACACACACACACACACACACACAATCACACAAATGACATTCTCTGTCGGTCTGTCTCTCTCTCTCTCTCTCTCTCTCTCTCTCCCACATAAAGATACATAAAGACACAGATACATGTATACACATATACACATATATATTTTTTATTTAATTTATATTTATTTAAATATAAATATACACATATACACATATATATTTTTTATTTAATTTATATTTATATTTATATTTTTTTTAAAGATACTTTTTTATTCTCTCTCTCTTTTCACCCTCTCTCTCTTTAGACATCTCTGTCTAGGCCTATGCCATCTCACTCTCTCTCAAAAAGCACACAAACAGATACAGATGTATGCACTCGCATGCACTCTCTCTCTCTCTCTCTCTCTCTCTCTCTCTCTCTCTCGCACACACACACACATACACACACTAATGCAAACACACTCTCTCTCCTCCCACACAAACTATCTCACACATAGAAATTCTATGTCTTTGTCTCTCTCTCTCTCTCTCTCTCTCTCTCTCTCTCTCTCACCCGTGCACACACTCCCTCTCTCTTCATTACACTCCCTCTCACATAGAAACTCTCTTCTCTCTCTCTCTCTCTCTCTCTCTCTCTCACACACACACACACACACACACATTTAAATAGATTTGCACACACATATATATAATTTTAATCAATAAAATTTAGATTAAATTTTAATTGTGGGGAGGCGTGGTGAGATGCACTCTCAAATAAATGTATCTTACATACAATGTCTCTCTCTCTCTCTCTCTCTCTCTCTCTCTCTCTCTCTCTCATACACACACTGTCAAATGTTGAAACTCTCTCTTTCTCTGTCTGTCCCGCTCTCTTACACAACACACACACACACACATGTAGACACCTACACATGCACTAATGTAAACACACACTCTTTCTCTCCCAGACACCCTCTCACACATAGACTTTCATGTCCCTCTTTCTCTCTCTCTCTCTCTCTCTCTCTCACACACACACACACACACACACACACACACATGTAAATATATAGTTTTCATAATATTATATTTTATTATATTTCGAGACATATACCTATATATACATGTACATTTATAAAATAAATAAACACACATATACATATATTATTAATGAATATTCAATTTTAATACGTGGGGATGCATGGTGAGGTGTGCTCACGCTTAAATAAGTGTAGCTTGCATACAATGCTTGCATACAATGTCTAAAGTTTGTCTTTTGTTTTGCACACATATGTGTGTGATTGTGCGCACATATATAAGTATGTGTGATTGTGTAGTAATTTCAACTTCATGTGTGCATGCATCGTGCAAGTGTCTTGATTGTGCATATGTGCTAGTGTGTGTACATGGTGTATATGTTTGTGTTTGTGTGTATCCATGTGTGATTGTGTGCATGTACGTGACACGTGTGAGCATGTGAATATATCCATGTGTACATCTTCTTTTATCTGTGTGTGTACGTGCACATGCATATGTGTGTGTGAGTGTGTGCATGTACCATGTGCAAATGTGTATGCGTTTACGTCTATGTATACATGTGTGCATGCATGTGTGTGTACATGTACTTGTGTATGTGAGTGTGTGTACGCGCTTGTGTGCATGTATGTGTATGTGCAAGCTTGGGTGTGTGTGTGTGTGTGTGTATACGCATACATGTAAGTGTGCATATCTCTATCTGTGTGCACGTGTGTTGATGCGTGAGTGTGTGTGTTTGTGTGTATGTGTGAATGTGTCTATGTGTGTGCATCGACATAATACATATAGATCTATTTATATATACATGCTTACATACCTACATATATACATACATACATAATACATATGTGCGTGCGTGTGCGCGCTTTTATCTATGATATGTATATTCTCTCTCTTACACATACACATAATATAATATATATAATATTAAAAGATATATGTGTGTGTGTGGGAAATTCAATGCAAGGAATCCAAGGGTTTGAATAATAATAATATGAGAGCAAGATTTAAACTCATAAAATCCAAGTTGACATAATATTAAAAAATTTCCAAGCCATAGAATTGTGCAACAAATTGCCAACAATGTGTAGAGGGTCAACTCAAATGCACACTCGTGCTGCATAACAACAACACAACCAATGCAAGCCTTGCAAGGATTTGAATTTTGAATATTGAACTTATTGAAGGCCTAATCTATACAGGATTAAGGACAACCCCACCTCCCTCCACGTGGGCAAAGGAGGTGGGGCTAATTCAAAATAACCACTCCTCTTGCAAGCGTGAGGAGGAACCAAATCTCACATCTTCCAATGCAATTTTGAATTTGAATCTAAAAAGATCTCATCTCACATCTTTCAATGAAATCTTTGTTTACATGCTTACATACCTATAGATACACACACTTATATATATTATGTATGTATGTGTATCTTTAGGTATGTAAGCATGTATATATAAATAGATTTATATATATATCGACGCACACACATGTATGTTCATGCACACACACACACAACACACAGACACCAGCACATGATCCGTACACACACGCATACAAACACACATACACACACTCGTACGCATGGACACACGTGCAACATATAGAGATATGCACACATACTTAAGCTTGCACATACACATACAAGCATATATATTATGTGCATGTGTAAGAGAGAGAATATACATACATACACACGTATATATATTTTGTATGTATGTGTATCTATAGGTATGTAAGCATGTATATATAAATAGATTTATATGTATATCGATGCACACATGTATGTTCATGCATACACACACACACATAACACACAGACACAAGCACATGATACATGCACACACGCATACAAACACATATACACACACTCGCACACATGGACACACATGCAACATATAGAGATATACACACTTGCACACATACTCAATCTTGCATATACACACATGTGTATACATGCACACAAGCACATAAATACACTCATATACAAAAGTACATGTGCACACACATGGACATGCACACACTCACACACACACATATGCACCTGCACGTGCACACACATAGATGTACACACGAGTATATTCACATGCTCACACACACGTACATGCAGACACTCGCTATGGATACACATATATAAAAACATACACACCATGTACACACACACACACACACAACAAATACACACTAACACATACACACAATCAAGACACTTGCACAACACATGCACGCTTGAAGACATTACACAATCACACATACGTGTGTATGTGCATACACAATCAGTGAGAGAAAGAGAGAAAGAGAGAGAGATTATATGTAAGATGCATTTATTTGAGAGTGAGCACACCTCACCACTCATCCCTACCATTAAAATTTAATCTAAAATTTAATTAATTAATATTATATATATGCGTGTAAATCTATTTAAGTGTGTGTGTGTGTGTGTGTGTGAGAGAGAGAGAGAGAGAGAGAGAGAGAGAGAGAGAGTTTCTATGTGAGAGAGTGTGCGTGAAGAGAGAGAGTGTGTGTGTGTGCATGAGAGAGAGAGAGAGGCTGAGAATTTCTATGTAGGAGATAGTTTGTGTGGGAGGAGATAGTGTGTGTTTTCATTAGTGTATGTGCGGTGTGTACATGTGTGTGTGTGTGTGTGAGAGAGAGAGAGAGAGAGAGAGTGAGAGAGGCAGATAATTTCTACGTAGGAGATAATTTGTGTGGGAGGAGAGAGTGTGCGTTTATATTAGTGTATGTGCAGTGTGTACATGTGTGTGTGTGTGTGTGTGTGTGAGAGAGAGAGAGAGAGAGAGAGAGAGAGAGAGAGAGAGAGAGTATGCATGCATTCCTGTCCAGGAATATTGTGGAAGAGATTTCGAGAAAAAATGATAGAAGATTTTCTATACCAGTTATCGAGAAGCAGGGGTGAGTTTATTGGTATTGAACGATTAGCTGAAACTCATGCACTACTACATTTAGAAGAAATTCTTCGTGCTCAGAGACGAACATTGGCAGATTTTGAAGGAATGCCTGAACTAAACAGAATTGATTTGGAAGTCTTGGGTGAAAATAGATTGCTTTTGGAAGAGAGATCTTTTGATATTGTCGAACAATCTAACCTGTCAAGTGCTATGGAGTCAACATTAACAGATAGCCAGCGTGTTGCTTTCCATGCTGTAATGCATGCAATTGCGACAGATGCAGGTGACATTTTTTTCCTAGATGGTCCGGGGACAAGGATATGTTGCTTTGGCCAGTGCATCGTCAGGTATTGCTTCTCTACTCTTGGCGAATGGACGTACTGCACATTCTAGATTCAAGATACCTCTGGAGCTGCTCCGATAAATAGTCAAGTGGATATTGTGAATAAGACAGCTTTGGATGCAATGCCTGGTGAGCCTAAGCAATATTTCAGTGCAGATTCAATTCTTGAAAATGATGAAAATTCATTCCTATATTCCATAGAATTTTTGAACACAATCGACCTTCGGGGCGGATATCCACCTCACTACTTGGTTTAAAGTTAGAAGCTCGTGTTGTTTTGCTTCGTAACTTGGATCCAAGACGTGGACTCTGTAATGGTACACCGATGATATGTAAGGCCTTTCACTCTAAAGTCTTGGAGACTGAAATCATCATTGGTACTAAAGTTGGTGAAAGAGTCTTCTTCCACGGATTACCTTTATATGCAGCGAGGCCCAACTACCATTCACCATGAGGCGGAGACAGTTTCCCGTGCGGCTGGCATTTGGCATGTCAATAAACAAATCACAAGGCCAAACCCTAAATGTCTTGGGGTTGTATTTGGTGACTCCAGTGTTTACTCATGGACAATTGTATGTCGCGTTGTCACGAGCACAGTCTCCTCATGCTGTGAAGGTGTTACTTGAGGATAACGCTAATGTGGAGTGTTCATTTGATGATCTTCAAAGTTATACACCTACAACAAACAATATTGTTTATAAGGAGATCTTGATGACTTCAGAGTGACAAGTCAGGTTTCTTATTTAAGTTCTGTAATTTGATTAATTTTGTTGTGATTTCTTTTTTTATACATATTTGTCCATGGTAAAAGTACCTATTTTTGTTGTTTATGTTTTGACAGACATGTCTAAGATTACCTTTACATTGGACATGCCTTTGTCGAGGATAGTAGGTGAGTTATTCTCTATATTTGCATAACTTTTCTTGATTACAAAGTATGGAACATGACATTCTATACTGATGTCTATCTGTACAGAGCCACCGCTATGGTCAGCTCCTATTACTGCAAGTCACGTAGCAGGGATTATGATTGATGCTTATAGGGATGGGTAAGTATAAGTGTAATTGTTAGGCATTGTATAAATATTTTTTGAATCTATAAATAAATAATTGTATAACCTATTTGTTATGCTTTGATTTTAGGATATTGCATGACATTGATACATTTATGGTAAGAGTTGTCGACGAAGGCATCGAGATGTACGGGATCGGTGTTCCTGATGAGGAGTGGGGTGTCTATTTGTTTTGGAGAGAGATGGACAGATGCTTTGCATCATTTGAGGGGTATTCAGTACCCGATGACTGGTTGTTTCTTACATCCATCATGACCATTGGTATTCGTTATGGGTTTTATACTAGAGCTCCTCATGTACCATCCACTCGATGTTCTATTGTACGAGGTAATTTTGATTATGTTTTTCTATTATAAGATTTTTTTGAGATTTTACGTGTCGTTATGTG
Source organism: Cibotium barometz (assembly GCF_041138505.1). Classification (NCBI taxonomy): domain Eukaryota; kingdom Viridiplantae; phylum Streptophyta; class Polypodiopsida; order Cyatheales; family Cibotiaceae; genus Cibotium; species Cibotium barometz. Next base: position 3,201,509 of record NC_141050.1, read on the forward strand.
CAGGTCCTTTTGAGATTTGATTTATCGTTGTTTCGTTTGTGCAGGTCCTTTGCATTCATCGATAGTAGAGCATGTGCGGGATGGATCACCGCGTTACAATAGAGAGCGTATTGTGAGGAGACAAATGAATGATCCTTCTCATAAGAGAAGAATTCAATTTGTTGATTCTGACATTACTGACTGTATATAGGTATTTTGTGGTGCATTTTGAGAAGAATTCAATTTGTTGATTCTAACATTACTGACTGAGAATACGTATTTTGTGGTGCATTTTGAGAATATGTAATATTGGTCCTTTTTTACATCTTCGTATGCTACATTACTATGATATTTTTTGTTTTCGCCATAAATCTACGAGACATGGATGTTATTTTGAGATATATATATATGAAGTCACTTGAAATAATGTATTGTGTTTACTTAAAACATGACCTAAATTGGAGAAACGGAGCCTATTTTTTCTCGAACTCTACCTGCCGTAGCAACGCGCGGGTCCAATACTAGTACTCTATTATTATTTATTAATAATAATAACCATAGAAATTGATAGAAACGGGCATGTATTTTAATTGCCCTTCCATTGACGTTTTGGCTATTTTTTAACAATTTTTTTGAAGAGGGGCATTTTTACATTTAGCTTTTCAAATGAAATTTTCCGTATTAACTTGGCTTTCATGTGATGGGTTAGAGGGCAATGGATGGGCAGATGGCATCATGCATGCCATATTGAAAAGTCGTGTGTGCACTGTGGACGACAGCTCCTTTACAGAACTGAACTGTGCTGGTTCTAAGCACTACACCATCATGCATGCCATATTGAAAAGTCGTGTGTGCACTGTGGACGACAGCTCCTTTACAGGACTGCTAGCTCCATTACAGGCTTTAACAACGCAGACGACACAGGCCTGGAAAACGTTCGTATTGAGGGAAACTCCTCACGCGGAGAGATAAGAAGATAAGGGTCCATGTGGTGCAGCAGTGTTCGAACTTCGAAAAGTTATCGGTTACGACAGAAGCTGGCTATTGTACACATGTGACATGGTACTGAATGGGTAAAGACACAAGCCTCGCGTGGCACATGTAATTAACGGGTAAGACACACATTTTATTTATTTATTTATTTTTTGCTTTTAAGGGGCGGACAGCCTCACCACCCAGCAGTGTCGCTTCTTGTTCTCTCGCTTCATTTCGTGCCAGCATCCACTGGAGACAGGTTTAAACCCACCACCCCCTGTCCTCCTTCTTCTAATTGTTGATATGGCCTGCGCTTCGCTCGCAAGAATCTTTTTTTTTGGGTGTTATGACTGATCGCTCATCCTATCGAATCTATTCATTCATTTGTGAGTTTAAGCCTTTTTGCTGCTATTGGTGGTCTTCTACATGCATGCCTGTCTCGGAATAACTAGAACCAGGCCTCACTAATCCTCTTTCAGATATATGACGCCGTATTTCTTCTTTTTTTCATGTACTCACTTTGCTCTGTCTACTAGTAGCTCGCGTTAGATAAGGATAAGCAGCCAATGTTTTAGATAAATTATCTGCAGCTCTTCTCTTCTCTATCAGTTGTTTGCTAAGAGTTCATGCACTGGGCCTTCATCTTTATTTTTCGAAGCCGCCCATTGATAAGCAAGTCGTTGAGGTTATTTTCCTTTTTAAAGGCCGTGATTAGGACTAATGTAGCAGTTTACCACGGTCTGATTCAGTTATGGTGCAAGCTTCTCGATAAGAACTACAGCCTGCTGCCATTTAGGAGGAGAGAGAGAGAGAGAGAGAGAGAGAGAGAGAGAGAGAGCTGGCATTGGTCGTCTGCTGCCATTTAATTAAATAGGAGGGAGTGTGTGTGTGTGTGTGTAAGCTGACATTATTGGCCGGCGTCGTTACGTGAGTGGGTCGGGTCAGAGTTTCACCTCGAAGTAAATGACATTATTGGCGGCAGGAAACTTATAGGTACAATTGTTTTGCTAAATAACGGCTAAGAAAATCACTGAAATAATAATTCGGCTGCTTTCTTCTTCTTCTTCTTCTTCTTCTTCTGGGCAGGAAGGAGCACTGCACGGCCGGCGCGCATCATTATAATTTGGCGGGAGAGAGAAGAAAGTCATGGTGAAGAAGTCGGATATATATCTCCATGACGATGTTTATCCCAAGAGGCTATTGGATGTGAAGGCCACAGTGGAGAGCAAGACTGGGTTCTGCTTCGTGGTCCCTACCAACTGGGACTTCCATATCGTCTCACACACGTGGACAGATGCCATCAGAGCATTGGTCAAAGACTGCAAGGCTATCCTCGCAGCCAATGGGTGGACAAAAGAAGCAGACCCACAAGGCCTAATCTATGCCCAAACCATCGGCAAATCCCAATTTAGTGACAAATCCTACTACCCGGATGTTATAAACTACCTCTCTATTCTCCAATCCGATGGGGTGGAAAGGGTGTGGTTAGATGCGGTATGCATTAATCAGTATGATGCTGATGAGATGGCCCTAGAGATGCATCTAATGGGGGGTTATTACAGTCTAAGCAGGGCTTGCTATGTGGCACCACATGGGATTGGATCCACCAATGGCTTCAAAGTGCTGGAGTCCGATCAGAAGCTCCCACGTTGGTTCTCAAGAGTGTGGACCCTGCAAGAGTATATGTTGCCAGAAAAGTTGTATTTTCTGGTAGAGAAATTTGAGGATCGCATTATACAGTTTATTGAGAAGGAACCCAGCTCACACCCAGAGGATAAAGCCTGGATTGACTGGGATAGCAATGATGATCTCAGTTGTTATGGATTTGCTCAAGGAGGTGGTGATTATTCTAGAAGAAGAGCTGGTGGGTCTTCCTCTTCTGATCTCTACTTTTTGGGCGCCAAAGCTTACTTTGAGATGATGGGCACCCTCCTGGGTGTCCGTGTGCACGGCCTTTCAGACCTGCCGCCCAAGCTTTTTGAGGATTTTTATGAAGCTTTCGGTGAGCTTGCAGAGGAGTTTACATGGAAACCCTGGTTAAACAAATCAGGGTTAGATATGCCACGGATGAGGATGACAGAGTGCTGGGGATTCTGGGTCTCATTGGCTTCAAAGGTGACTATGAACTGAAAACGAATCGGACAGTCGATATCCAACTGGTGGGATTGGCCAAGCTCTTGTTTAAGCAAAAGCATGTAACAGACCTTCTCCTTAATTTCTGTGCAGCGGAGTATGAAGGCTATGAGGTAGCAGGCATATCCTGGGCTCCTGACCTTAGAGCTGATCCGGACACTAGCAGAGCCGAGTTTAGAAGGTACTATTCTGATAACTATGTGATGGTAAAGGACTATGCCGCGGTGGTGACCAATGTGCAAGAGGATGGCAGCCTTGTCATGAAAGCGCAGATTGCCAAGGGCAAATTAATCAAAACAACTGATGATGACCAAAGCTACCAGCTGAAAGTGGGCCTTATCTCAATTAACCTAAGGCATGACACTGATTTGGATGACAATTTACCTATCCATACACATTACGCTGAAAGTGACCATCGTGGATGGCTGGGTGGGGTGATGATAGCTGCACCGGGAATCCACAAGCTTAAAGGCGGCTCCTCTTCACACCAGGCCAGCTTCACAGTCTGTGACATTACTCTGGTGTTTTTGGGCCATGATAAGGATCCACGTAAGCACGGGGCCACGTGTGTGCTCATGGCATGCATTCCTATTGGGAACCAAAAGCAGCTTCTTCACAAAATTGGCACAATCCATCCGCACCCAAGCCTCACTGCACGTGCCAGAAAGCTCTTTGTGTCTGAGGCTACTCACGTTGTCATTGGTGGTGTGGGGGCTGACCTCACTCCTTACTTGGACAAGGAGTGCCAAGCTATCCTCAAAAGCTTGGCGGCCACCACCAGCACCAGCACCAGCACCAGCACCAGCACCACCAACAACTACTGACGGTAATTTATTATTATTATTATTTTGGCTTGCAAAGACTCCCTCCCTCCCTCCCTCCCTCCCTCCCACCCACCGACCCACCCACCCACCATCTAGAAGAAGATGAGCAGCCAGTCCTTACGAAGCATATGTGCCTACTACTAGTCTCTCGATCCAATTAGTAATTAGTAGTGTAGAAGTAGTATTGCTAGCATATCTCCACTAAAGTTCGGAAAAGGTGACCGTGGGATGATGGATGTAGCTGGTTGATATTTCTTTTCTAATTCCAAGCTTTGTAATAAAATGTTTCCGAACAAACTAAAGAGAGTGCCAATATGCTCAATACTACATTATCCAGGGGATTCAATTTTGATTTAGTTTTAAGAGTGGAAATCGATACATAATTAGCACACGAATTCCCTTGAGACCTTTAGAACGAAGATAGAGCCCAATGCCTCATCGAAAATGGGTGCACGCGATAGCGGATTTGCTATATAAGAAATTCACAAAGGTGTGGCCGTAAGAATGAGTTTCTAACCATTCCTGAATAGAAACATTCAAGGATTATCGATGGACATTTTTGCAAGAGGGCTTCAATATTGGTGGCCAACATTTTTTTTTTTTGGAGGTGGAAAAATGGGGGGGGGGGGTATTGTCGTTCGCAATGACAAGGACCGTTAGCTGGAAACGCGGTCAACTAACGGGCACATTTTGTTACGCTCACCACTTAGCCTTGCTTCTAAAGGAGCCCAAGCACATTGTATCATCATAGCTACTACGGACTATTGTATCATGAAAGGACTAAAGCAAGAGCAATGGAAAAAGCTTATACCGAGAATGTAATCACTTCTTCCAAGAATGGCACTTCAACTGAACGAAAGAGAGATCAAATTAATTCTTGAATTACCACCACAATGAAGGAGTGCAAAGGTTTATCGGAACATGTGTGTTACTACCATAGATTCATTATTTCAATTCTTCATCCTTATTTGTAGACACATTGTATTGATTATTAGTTCTCTTTGAACAGACTGAAGAATGCTAAGAAGCATATGAGAATCTCAAGATTGTATTAGTGGATTGATCCTAATGTATAGTAACCAAGATGGAACAAAATCCTTTGTGTCCGCATTAATACTTTACCTTTTGCTCTTTCAGTAGGCGTACTTGCACAACACCTAGGGATTCAATTAGCCTTGCTTCTAAAGGAATACCTCGTGGTGCATCCGTGGTAGTAGTTGATCATTCACTCTTTCTCGTTCTTCTCTGGATTCAATCCGACTGAGGAAGTCGGCCACAACATGCTCATTGTCTCGAGTATGGTGGATGGTGAAATTGAATTATTGGAGGAGAGCAACATCCATCTAGCTAATTGCCATGTCAAGTTTGGCTTGCTGCTCATATACAATAAGGTATGATGATCAACATGAAATTCAAAGATATTCCCAAGTAAGTAGTGCATGTACTTATTCGCTAAGTAGCAAAAAGGAGAAAAATAGAGGCTAATCTTCACCAATTGGCTATTTTTTAGGGTTTTTATTTTTGCAAAACAATTCGCTTGGCATCTTAAAACGTTCGCCCAAATTTTGGCCATTTTGAAGGGTTTTAGAAAATATTCGCCCAATTTTGGACATTTTAGGGCATGTTTTAAAAACATTCGCCCCATTTTCTCTAATTTTAGATTTATATAGGAGGACTAATTGGCAACCCACCTACACTTATATATTCATCGAGGCATGCACGTAAACTACTTTTTCCATATTGTAGCTACTATTTCAGTACCATGAACTAATTTTTAAGTACTTCAAACAATCTTATTAGGACCATAATCTTCTAATCATATATGTATATCATTTGTGAACAGAACATAGCCTAATTTCATATCTTTGAAAACTACCTGCTGCAAAGTAGTAAACTCATCTTTTCAAGTACTATAATCTACATGTAAACCACCTATATTCAGATTATAGCAAACTACCTATCAAGTTGTAAGCTCACATTTTCCAATACTGTAAACTACTTCTAAAGTACTGTAAACTACTTGAGAACCACCAGTACTGTAAAGTAGTAAGAATATATTTTCAAGTAATAAAAACTACTTGAGAACCACCTGTAAAATATTTGGTACCATAGACTACTTTTGAAGTACAAAAAACTACTTATAGAGAAATACTCCACTTCATTTCATATTATTGCAAACTACCTATAAAGTAGTAAGCACAAATTTGCAATAACTTAAAACTACCTGTAAAGTAAGCTCATATTTTCAAGCACTTAAAACTACTTGAGAAGTACTGTAGACTACATTTCAAGTATTGTAAACTACTTGTATATTCAATCTAAAATGAGTTTACAATTATGGGAGAGTGTTTACAGATGTCATTACAAAATGAGTTTACAAAAACTCAAGGTCCAAAAAGTGCTTACAAATATCCAAGGTTTCAATAAGATTGTCATAATACGAGCACATACGAAAATTAGTTCTATTACAAATTTTTTTGCTCCTGCATAGATCAAAGTGCTACCTAACGGGACGACCTTCCTTGCTTCATGTATGCAGCATAAGACAAGATGACCCCACCTTGTCTCAATTTCTTGTTAACAAATCTATCTGAATCATCTTGTACGGGACCCTCCCAACATTCTGCAAATGGTATGTGATCAATAGCCTGAAGCCATTTGTTGAGAAACCATTTTCCAAGCTCATTTACCATGCAATGATGCTCATGCTCTCGTAGCAAAATTGGGTATATATCTGGCCTATTCACCTTACACTTATAGTAGTTGTCATCAATCAAGAGTGTGTTCCTCTCGTTGTATCTTGGGAACCTTTTCCAAAAATTGTAAAGGTTCTTGCCGGTTTGCTCGAATAAAAAATGAAATCTACAACATCACATAGCTCTTGACCAATCAAGGCACACAGCCACTTTGAAGCACAAGGGAAACAAAGCTCCACCCTTTTTGAACGTTTCGGAGGAGGGCAGAACTTCAAATATAAACGCTTGCAAATCTGCATCCCATCAGCAAGGGCTCCACATCTTTGCGCACAAAGTGGATCACCTCATCTCCTGATGCCTTTACTTGTATGTAATCATTAGCATCCAGATTTGGAGGTTCCTCTTTCTTCAAATGGCATGTCTCCAAAACGAACCCCTTTTGCAAGTCAACAACCAACACGACTCGATCTAGATCCTCTATATCTATGAACTTTGACGGAGTCTGATACTGTGCGGCGGCACTCTGTCAATCTCAATCTCCTCAACCCTCTATATTGCCACATGAGCCTTTAGGACCTCTAATAAACAAAATGATTATTAACACATTAACCTAAATTCATCAAAACTTTACGCAAGGAGACTCAACGCATTAAAAGAGGCATAGATGAAAAGGAGTTTCAAAAAAGGATGCATTTCATTAAAATAGGGGCAGTCAATACAAATAGTGGCAACAATGCTTATAGATGCGTATTAAATACAAGAGACCAAAAATTGGTAGGTGCCAGTGACACAAACATGTGCATATAGCAAGTACTTTACAACTTCTTGCATGCCCGGGGCTAGCTTTGTAAGTGCGAAGGGGGGTCAATGGGATTGGGTCCAATACTTTTATTGCTTTGGTTGTGGTTGCTCTGACACCGCAAGGGATAATTCAATGTCTTCATCACCATATCGACTGGTGCTAGCTTTGCCTTCTTTGGAGGGCCGGCTCCTACAAGCACGATAGCCTTTCAATAACAATAATAATGATATTACAATATGGTTAAAAATTAAATACAAGGTACCTTCATTTGTATTTTTCTTTCTTCCATTCGTTTGCCAGACGCTTACTTTTATGTTCGTCTTTGCATTGGCTCAGCATCACATCCGGAGAGGCTTCAGTATCAGCATCATCCTGCTCCCCTTCTTTGCCCTCATTGTCATAAATTTTCACAACCTTCATTGTTGCTGCATACACACCTTCCTGGGCTGCTTGCTCCATGACTTTGGCTGGTGACTTTTTATGTAGGTCATCAACCACAAGCTTAGTTGACACATCAAAGTCTTTATCTATAAATAACTACTAATACAAGTTAAGTATATAAGAGAGCATACAAGCATACAACAGAATAAGTATACAAGAGAGCATACAAGTATACAAGGGGGCATACAAGCATACAAGAGAATAAGAAATTTATTTGAGGTAAGTGTCAAACCCTAGCAATTAGTGCACTTTCAAAAAATAAAAGATTAAACAAAACAAAGAAATAAGGATATGGTACATAGATGAAGAGTTTGCTTATGGGAAGGACTTGTGAAGGTGAGAAGGGGGTTTCCTTGTGAAGGTGAGGAAGAGCTTATGAAGAGAGAAGATGAGAAGGGCTTGTTAAGGGAGAAGAGAAGAAGGGCTTGTGAAGGTGAGGGAGGGCTTGTTAAGGGAGAAGAGCTTGTGAATGGCAAGGGAGGGCTTAGCACGTGATGTACGTAGGAGAGAGGTATCCAATTTGTTCCCCCAATATGGAGCTATAGGCACGGCTATGGGCATAGGTATAGCCGCGCCCATCGTCACATACTAGGGAAAAATCTAAAGAGCTATTTTTGGTAGATTTTAGAGAGCTAATTTTTTGTTTGATGAAATGGAATGGAGTGTTCATACACTTGTGTTTTGGATGTTTCTTTTTAGATGCCCACCATGCATAGATGACCGTCTCGATGCCTTCTTCTTCCGATGATGGCACCCATGCAAAGTTTACATGAGTGGTTATGTCAGAAGATTTCACATCCATGTGATATATGCAAGGGAGAAATTGTACATTTATAACGAATCACAATAAAGCATGTGTAATATTACGTTTGAGGAGTGTATATATTCACTATCGCAAGTTCTTATGCACATGATCTAGGTATTCATTAGTCCATGTTTTTAAGGATGAGGATGAGCAGGAGATGTGTCATAGAATGATGGATTCTATGCCTCATTATTCCATGTTTAGTGGGCAAATTGTGAAGGCTTTAGATACCTCAATTGGGGTGACCCTGCTTGCTCGACATGAGGAAGAAATGTCTCCATCAATGGCAAATGAAGTGAATGAAGGTCTGAGCATGGATGAGATGATGGATGACTTTTTAGAGAAAGAAGGAGAGGAGAAGCCCGAAACCACACTTGATGAGGTGACGAGCCACTTAGACTCCATTATACGAGGGGTGTGTATACTCCACACTTTGTGCGACCTTGGAGTTACTAAACTTGTAAACCATGTATGGTTGGAGCAATTCTAGTGTTATAAGCCTCTTTGAATCCTTAGGGTTTGTTGTTAGCAATTTACAATTTTAACATACCATATCCTATAAGTAATATTTGAAATTCTCTCAAACCCTTTAACAAGCTCATGAAGAAGATGCTTCCTTTTGATAACAAGATACCAAGCACAAAGGCACATGCCATGAGAGTATTGAACGATCGAAAATATACATGCATATGTCAATGCTTGTGTGCTCTTTCACGGTGCTCATAAAGATGCAACTCAATGTCCAAAATGTGGAGAGTCTCGTTATCGAGGTGATTTGCAAGTAAGGTACGATGATCCCTTAAAAGATGTTGAGGCATTTTATTATCATGCCCCATATTTAACACATGTTTCGGTGCAAGTCTATTGCTAAACGCATGACATGGCATGCACAAAATTGTTCCACCAATGGCACCATGAGGGTCCCTACGGATTCACCGGCATGGCAACACATAGAAGAGAAGTGGTTAGAATTTAAGGACAAGCCATGTCACTTACTACTTGGATTGGGTATGGATGGATTCAATCCATTTGGTCTCAAATCAACACCATGAGGGTCCCCACGGATTCACCAGCATGGCAACACGTAGAAGATAAGTGGTTAGAATTTAAGGGCAAGCCATGTCACTCATGACTTGGATTGGGTATGGATGGATTCAATCCATCTGGTCTCAAATCAACATCATGGACCACATGGCCAATGGTATTATTGAACTATAATCTCCCTCCTTGGAGGTCAATAAAGAAGGGTCATGTGATGCTAGCTCTTCTCGTGCCTAGAAAAGAACAAGGTCAAGAACATGGATGTGTACCTTAAATCTTTGATCGAGGAGCTTGAGACACTACAACAACGCATCCAAGTGCACGATGTGTCCCAACCACTTACACAATGTAGCACGGAGGTGAAGGCAATTTTTAATGTGGGCAATGCATGACTTGATGGGATATGGAGAGTTCTCTTGTATGCTTTCTATTCTCAATCACCTTCCTATGATTTGAATTATCAAATATGAGTTGGCTCTAAATATATTTTATTTATACATCGTACATAATCAGGAATAACAACATCCGGTCATAATGCTTGTTTGATTTGTGGACCGTCACATGTTACATCATGGCCTATGCATCTCAAAAAGGTCGTGTATGAAGACCATCATCGATTTTTTTCCATTTAATTATGAGAATTCTATTCCATCTACAAATGCATGTATGGTCAGCAACTCAATTGTATGGTCTAAAAACACATGACTTGCACAAGATGTTTCAAGTATGTTCAATTTACTTATATAAGCTTCATGATTCACACAAGATGTTTCAAGTATGTTCAATTTACTTATATAAGCTTCATGATTCACACAAGATGTTTATAGTATGTTCAATTTACTTATATAAGCTTCATGATGGTTTTCATTATAACATTGGTTCCAATATTTTTTGTTACATAATTCATTCTTCCCATATGCATTAGCAGGTGTGGAGATCAAAAAGTGTGCGAGGCCATCTACAAAATGGGGGTGGCGGTGATGTATGAAAAGCATGGTGTTATTTATTGTTGCACTAGTTTGTAAGACATGTCATGCTGATTAAATGGACTGAGCTCTATCTAAGGTACATAAGTTCCAAGGAGGTCCATCCATCCACTATTGTAATGGCAATGGAGGTAACGGGCATGATAGAGGAAAACCTTCCAAGAACTATCCTCACTAGTCAATTACATCTTGTGGTACACTTGATAGATAAAGTGTCAGTGTGCGGAGTTGTGCATGCTCGGTGAATGTTCTTCCTTGATCGTTTCATGCAAACCTTGAAGGATTTTTTTAGGAAAAGAGTTAGGCCAAAAGAAAGCATGGTAGAGGGTTGGTTAGTGCAAGAAGCATGTGTCCACATTTCAAAGTATCTCTCTCGAGTGAGTCCCACAATGCCATGCTTTTAGAGTAATGAATAAAGCAAAAGAAGAGCAAGGAGAATGGACACATCAATGTTGTAGAAGGTGAATACATTTTGTATTCTCAATAGTGAAATTATGAAGAGGTGGGTGGCAAGGTATGAAGAGCCTTGAGGAGAAACCGATATGAGGAGAGAATATCACATTTAGGATGCATTCAAGAGGCTTGCCATTTCCTCCAAATCTTGCATCGCTTCCAAAATACTACTAATTAGCTTAAAGGAGAAATGAAAAAGACTGAAGAACATGGAGAGATGGTGACAAAAGAAGAGTGGGAGTACACAAGAGGATGCGAGCCTTATGTAAGTATGTCTCTACTTTCTCTTTTTTTATTCAAGTATAATCTCATGATATGGTTATTCAATATCATAAATATATTTCATTTAGTGTTGGTGGTAGTATAAGGTATACAATGTCATGTGGTCCAAAGAAAGGCATTTCTGCAGTCAACGTATAGATACAAAGCGAAATACCCAAGATTGTGAGGTTATGGACTTTGAGCAAGAAAGGGGAGAAATGCTTGATTATTGTGACTTGATTCAAAACATCCTAAAGGTTGGATTGAAGACATTCCAAATTTTTATATTAGATGTGAAGTGGTTCAAGATGTGTGTGGAGGTGGCAAACAGAGAGGAATACATTTGTGCTACCTCACCATTGTGAACAAGTAAATTCTAACCATAAGCTTTTATTATATCATCCTTATGCATGTTTAATTTATTACAAGGTTGTGTTTCACGCATATATAAATGACAAGAAATGGTGGTATGTCATACAAGTTTCTCCTTACTCAAAGAGTATTTTTTTTTAGAGAGGGATATTGAAGAGCTTATGGACGAAGTGGCAGTAGAAATGAACATGCGGAGGGTCAAATACAAGATCAAGATGGAGGTGTCCCTATCCAAGATAAAGAGGAAGGATTTAAATCTCATCACAATGATGATGATTTTGAGTCCATTGCTAGTGGGATATATCTTTTTGTTAATCTTATAATGGGACATATGGATCTAGAGATTCTAACTAATTAGCATGTATGAATTTGATGGAAGATGCGACAAATGTTGGGCCAAACTCACCCTGACTCATTAATCAATTTCTCAATTTGCCAGTCTTGATTTAGACCATATTTAATCGTATCACAATACATTTGGTACTTCTTCTTTTGTGATATTGGGATCGCATTTTGTGCTTCTTTTTTTGTGATATTGGGATCACATTTTATGCTTCTTCTTTTGTGATATTGGGATATTCTAAGCTCTTGGGAATGCTCTTAGGAATGTCTTGATTTTTTTCCCAGTACATGACTATACTCACAGCTATAATCGTGCCCATGGCCGCGTATTACCCACACGCAGCTATAGCTACATACTAAAATTGTGTACACCCTATGCACCTACCCAGGTCCCCTCTCTCTCCTCTTCATGCAGCTATGCTACACGGCTATGCTCCCCATCTCTTGTAGTGATATCTAATTGCCTTCTAATTCCTATGTCTCATTTTGATACAACACTACCATCTCCTAATCCATGGAATCTTTCCATTTCTAATTTGCATGTTACACTACCATCTCCTCATCCATGAAATCTTTCCATTTTTGATTACCAAGTGCCTACTCAAAAGAAGTGGGCTCTATCTCCCGGATAGCCTTAATTATGCATGCATAATGATGGATTGTATGGTATCTAGCTCGAGTAGACCTACAAGTACTTGAATCATTGCCAGGTGTCCTAAAAGTAGTCATAGTTCTCTTTGCACAAGGAGTAATAATTGATAGAATCCTAAGCTCTTCATCAAGGCTCTATTTGGAGCCATTAGATTCACCATCCACACAAGAGTGACGTAATGACACCAATGTCAGCTCTCTCTCTCTCTCTCTCTCTCTCTCTCTTGATTGGATAGAAGATATGCTTTATGCTACAAATTGAGCTGACAAACCAAGACATCATTGTAAATAACCCACTAATAGTGCTTAGAATCCATGAATGGTAGGTTGCATTGCACTAATCTCATACTTTATCCTTGTAGCCATTAAATGGTAGCAAGCTGCGTTATAAACACTTATCCAGAAGCTTGCGCTATAACTGAGTGAGATTGTAGTAAACTACTACATTAGTCCTAATCATGCACGGCCTTTGAAAAGGAAAATAACCTGCTTATCAATGGCTCACTTTATCGACGGCTTCCAAAAATAATGAAGAAGACCTAATCAACTCTTATCTAACAACTAATAGAAGAGCAAATAATTTAACTGAAACATTGGCTACTTTTCCATATAACTAACGTGAGTTGCTCACTGAGAAAAATGAGTACATGAAAAAAAAAGAAATGTGGCGTCATATCTGAAAGAGGATTAGTGAGGCTTGCTTATTATGAGATAGGTATGCAGAAGGCCCAGTCAGCTCTTATCTAACAACTAAAACATTGGCTGCTTATCTAGATAACTAATGTGAGCTATTGAGTGAGCAAAATGAGTATATGAAAAAAGAAGAAATATAGCATCATGTCTAAAAGAAGACATGGGCTTGATTTCTTCAAGAATCCTGCAAGTCCATTGTCTTTACCAAATCATGATGGCGATGCCCCACTTGACTAGTTTTGAGACATCTATTTCATGCAGTTTAAACAAAGCATAAAATCCTTAGGCTGTCTTATATTCAACTTCTAACAAACAAACAAAAGATGCATGTGGTTCATGACAATACATATAGCTACAATAAACTATTAAGTGCTTTGAATTTGAAATATCCGTGGGCTTATCCATAAAGATGCCACATAGGACTTTCCTTTATTTTGCAAACTGTGTCCTTTTTTATTGAATTTGCCATAAAACCAACAAAAAATGTAGCAGTAGCCTTCATTATTATAGAGTTGTTCCAGGGCACATTTGGAACCCCACAACATCGAAGCAATTCCAACAAGTGTGGATGCTTCAAAAAAGTGGTGTCATGCTTTGCTAAGATGCTAAGAAATATGCAATCCTGAAAACATGTGTAATACTTTCTTTAGCATTTTCCATTTGTTTTTTCATACCTTCTTCCAAGGCTTTTTGAGCATGTCCTTGAGCGTATGCAACAAACTTATGTGTTCTACAATCAGCATGTTGTTTAATAGCACACAATTGCACATTTATTGAACCATTGGTCCCATATTGACTTTTTTTTTTGACGAATAGTGCAAAACACTCTTCCACTTCATCTCTCACAATAATCCCCTCAAATATAACCCCACATGCATCTATCCAACTTCTCCTTGCCTTTCAATTTTGAGTCCCCTCTTCCGCACTAACAGTATCAAGAATCTCTTCATCTACTTCATCAAAGTCAACACGGTACCCACACTTTTTCTACACTTGCTTTGAAGCTTAGGAGTTTTTGTAAATCTGGCATTAAGGAGTTTTTTCTATTTACCATCCATGGTATTTGACCAAGTATGTATGCTGCATAACATTGTCAAACAATTGATTACTTATCAAACTTCATATCCTATTTTTACATGTTTAACACATAGAATGACGATTAGTTAGTTGAAGGAAGCTAAATGGAGAAGGGGCCAATCACGCAAGGGTGAAGGGGGCGGGGGGAGTGGTGATGAGGCGGAGAGCAGCCGTGTCAAAAGCACGCACGTATGGTGCCATGTGGGGTGCGGCAGGTGCCTAGCCAAAAGTGTGACCTCTGTTGCTAACTATGGTGATGATGATCTAATATTATCATATTATCGTCAAGGTCACTACTCTTACTGGCCGCCCTTATCTGCACCACCCACTTGCCCCAACCTCCTTCCTCACTCCTCGATATGTATGTAGAGTTAGTAATGCTACTATCACCATTACTCAAGAAGCCACAATATATACATCCATGAATATAACAAGCCCACAAGGAGTTGCATGGGCGGCTTCTGTGTGCTATAGTACCTCCACCAGCATGAAGTGCAGATGTAGAACTCGACTGCAAGCGGCCACAAGGAGAGATCGATCAGGGCAGTGTTTGACATCAAACCGAACGTGCACCAGAATGAAACATGAAGTTCACACAAAATAGGGAGCAAACAGTGCCTAGCCACAAGCTACTTCCCCCACTTATATAAAATGTCTCTATCTTTGTAGGTTAAACACGGTAGGACAGAACCACCAAAAATCATCCTAACAAAGTAATTTATGCCACAAGCAAACCATTCAATCAGAAAAAAATTATACAATACAAGGACAAATAGACTACTAAAAACACACAAGTAGAATACCCTAAAGACATAGCGCGAAAAAATTAGACCTAAAATAAAGAAAACACTAAAAATAAAAAATATGCATGTATATCACCTGCTCTGTAGATGGAGGCCCATCACTAAGACTGTGTGAATCGGAATCATCAAGGAAAATCGGCTAGAGGGAGAGAGGGCCTGCAGTTGTGCATGCGAGGATCACCAAGGAAAATCGTCTCGACTCCATAGGGAGAGACTAGGGCCGTCTCTCTCTCTCTCTCTCTCTCTCTCTCTCTCTCTCTCTCTCTCTCTCTCTCTCCATTGGTGCAAAAACTCTTTCCCTCTTTAGTCTATTCTAGGTTCAGGAAGCCTATTCTCAAACTCTAACCCTCTTTTAACCTTTCCATTCCTGCACTGAAAACCCTGAACTTTCTCTCCTCTCCACTCCTCTGTTGTAAAACAAGCTTTTCTTTTCCCTTCTTCTCTTACCACCATGGCCTCTTCCAGTAATGTGAGAAGACCTAGGGAGAAGGTGGAAGAGCTTGTGCTGCATAACACAAGAGATGAGAATGGAGTTTGGGCTCCAACAAGATTCAAGGTTGGGGCTTGGGTCTACATGCAGCCAAGCTCTAAGGGACCACATCGAGTGCGTCACAACTGGGGAATATGCTACATCATTGGAAGGGGTGGCTACAAGGCTTCAAGCATACTAAGAAGGAAGGACTGGTTGCCATAGTGCAACATGTGTATACCCTTGGAGACCTGAACATTGAAGGCCAACGACCAAGGTTTCCTTCAAATTGTCAGTGTAACATAAACACAGCTTTAACAACATGCTAATATTGGATTTTTTGTTTCAAATTTTCTTATGATTCTCCATTTTCCTATGTCTCTCTACAGATATTTTCCCCTCTAATTATGTTGAGGAACAACCACTCCAAAGCCTCACTGGAGTTTTTAATGCTATGCATGCATCCATTGGAGAGGCAATGTTTGTATCTCAAAGCCCAAGTGATCTGAACAATATCTTTTTCTTTTCTCACTTACATTTTGTAGATAAAAAACCAGGTTTATTTGGCAAGCTAGAAGAGATCCCCAACCCCCCTCTTAACAATCCCGAATGGCCCAAACCTGATGCTTGGACCATCTTATGCTTAAAGTTTAAGATGGTAAGTGATATCAAGACATCACTCAAGTTTTCAAAGGTCAATAGGACTAAATTGGTTTTGTCCTTTACATGTTTTTGTGCACATGTTCAATTCCATGCCAATGCACCAAACAAAACAATGTATATTTGTAATAAGGAGGTACGGTCTGACCTCATTCAAGGATTACTAGGAGAGGGTTGAGAGGTTAATGAGGGGTCACATCAAGGTGATGTGTACAAGTGCAATGTAGTAGATTCTACAGTGTCTTTCAGGTTCTTGAAGGCATGCTCTATTTTGTACATGCGTCTGCACTACCAAAGATGGATGCAAAAGGACGAGACGTGGATCCCACTTCAAGCCTCAGAAGAAGAAATTATGCCTATTGAGGTAGCTGTGATGATGAAAAATGGATGGATTGAGTGAGTGGCAGCAAGCAAGCATTGGAGCCTAGCAGACTTACGTCAACACTTTAGCATCATGGGCTTCGACAATGTGGAAGAGTCAAGTTTTAAGTTGATGAGAAGAAAGGTATATCTGATTCCACTACATGTCTAGAATTAACCCTTACACTTTCTATATTTTTACAGATTAGGAAGCGTAAGGAGGGAAAAACCATGGTCTCAAAATCATGGCAAATGGGGGACCTTGAATTTTCAGCAGCAAGGTGCATAGCCCTACTAACACATAGTAGGCATGTGGAAGAGCTTGAAGATGAACTGAGTATATGGGAAAAAAGCCTCTGTTTTGATGCACGTGAGGGGCAAGAGTTTCAGGATCGAGGTGAAGGCAATGACAAGCTTTCAAGTCAACAAGGAGATGGAGATCAACATGAAGTAAATGTCACAAGAGGGGCAAAAAATGAAGACATTATAACAATTTTAGATTAGATGACATGCTTGTAATTTCGCACTATTTTGGCACAGCTTCCCTAGCCCTTCAGGAGAATTTCTGATGCATTGGATGACAAATAATGTATTTTTACACATGATTAAAGGTATTTTTATCTTGTAAATTACTGTTTCTCATAATCAATGTACTCAACTTGATTATAAATGTATCAAAAATGATTCTGAGTGGCTGGGGGAGCGCTGCCAGAACAGTGCAAATTTTAAGCCTGCACCGCCTGCTGTAGAGCCCTAATTCGCACTGTTTTAGCATAGCTTCCCCAGCCCTCCAAGAGCAATTCTAATGCATTGGTGGTGGATGACAAATAATGTATTTTTACACATGATTACAGCTATTTTTATCTTATAAACTTTTGTTTCTCACAATTAGTGTACTCAACTTCATTATAAATACATCAGAAATGATCCTGAGTGGCTGGGGGAGCACTGCCAGAACATTGCGAATTTTGAGCCTACACCGCCGCACTGCAGAGCCTAAATTCGCACTATTCTGGCATAGCTTCCCCAGTCCTCCAGGAGAAATTCTGATGCATTGGATGATAAACACTATATTTTTACACATGATTAAAGGTGTTTTTATCTTATAAACTATTGTTTTTCACAATTAGTGTGCTCAACTTCATTATAAATGCATCAAAAATGATCCTGAGTAGCTGGGGGAGCAGTGCTAGAACAGTGCGAATTTTGAGCGTGCACCGCCACTACAGAGCCTAAATTCGCACTATTCTGGCATAGCTTCCCCAGTCCTCCACGAGCAATTTTGATGCATTGGATGACAAATAATGTAATTTTACATATGATTACAGCTGTTTTTATCTTTTAAACTATTATTTCTCACAATTAGTGTACTCAACTTCATTATAAATGCATCAGAATTGATCCCGAGTGGCTGGGGGAGTAGTGCCAGAACAGTGCGAATTTCGAGCCTGCATCGCCGCTGCAGAGCCTAAATTCGCACTGCTCTGGCATAGCTTCCCGAGTCCTCAAGGAGCAATTCTGATGCATTGGATGATATACGCTATTTTTACACATGATTAAAGGTGTTTTTACCTTATAAACTACTATTTCTCACAATTAGTGTGCTCAACTTCATTATATGCATCAGAAATGATCGAATGCGCCCAGCTAGTTGCATGTCCTTGGCAAATATGGTAATCCTCTTTGCATGTATTGCAAGGAGGTTGGTGTCTTCAAAAAGCCCAATAAGGTAAGCCTTGGAGGCTTCTTGCAATGCTTCAAGGGCAATCCCCTGCACACGGAACTCTATTCTATATCGTTGGAGAATCTCCTTCACTGTGCAAGCGAAAGGGGCTCTTCTTATCAGCAACGCAGTGTTCCTCTGATAAAACTTGATTTCTTGTAGAGCCCTATGCCCTTAGCACATCCTTCTCCTTGGAGCTCTCTGTGTTGTGTTAGTATGTTGGCGAGGTTGCGACTTCATTGGCTTGAAGAGCTTGACCTTTCTACGCTTGTGCACAATTGCAGGAACCTCCTCTTGGTCTCTCTCATAGTCTGAATCCTCCTTCTCCTGTTGCTGTGGTACCTGTGTATCAAGTTCCTCCTGGGTAGGTAGGGGACCCTGTCCTGGTAGTAGGGTCTTGCCCCACCTATGGTGATGCACAATGTAGGAATGTTTTTACCAACTGAGTCGAACTGCTCATCATCGGCCTCTCTGTCTTGATCTCTGGGGTTGCATGTGTGTGCGCTGGTATTGCTTTGAGAGGAGAGCTAGACTCGGGTGATCCCATTGGGCGTGTCCTAGAATCCAAGGGGTCACTCTCTTCCGTGATGTCGCCAGTATGTGGTCGTTGGATGCCTTGCACTATGTTTTGTGAAGGCATGGTAACACGTGCGGTGTTCTTGGTGCGTGCCATATCCATATACGACTATGCTAACGTGGTGATGTGCTGGAGTCCTTACGTGGGTGTCCACGTAGATCTTGAGCTCAAACTCTCTAAAAAAAAGTGGAATGAAAATGAAGTGAGAGAAGGAACTATTAATAGTTTTTTTAAAGGAAAAAAAAACCTAACTAAACTTATTTTCTTAGCCTTATTACATGGGCTTTCCATCAAGCCAAGTTTCATGATCAAACTATGTCCCTTCTAAAAGTTATGTCCAAATTACTACTATTTTTTGAAAACAGCAAAAATCATGCATTTTATCAGCATGTGTCTAAGAAAATTAAAATATTGCCTTGCAAAAGCTAAGAAAAGGGAAATTTAAAAAATCTCAAGGATTTTTTGGGTCTTGAGGAACATCTGTGGATGTTAAGCATTTCAAAACTCTTAATAGATTGCCCATAAAAATTCAAGAACTTTTCAGGACACTTTAGTGTCTCAGGACACTTAAGTGTCCAATTACAGAACTAGTGTTAACGCGTCAAAACTGACAATTACGCGTGTATAAGCGCATCTAAATTTAGAAAAGCGTGTATAGACGCATGTATCAACGCGTCTGAGTACATCTGAACTGAACAGAACGCGGCTATACACCCGTGTATAAGCGCGTCTAGGACGTCCTATACACGCGCTTTTACACGCATGTCTGTGGGCCGCGATGATACACACGCTGATACACGGGCCCGCTACTTTTTTTCACAAGTCATTTTTAGCGGCTAGGAGCGTGGGTATGAGCCCGATCCCTTGTAGTGATTCTAACCACTTATCTTCTATGTGTTGCCATGCCGGTGAATCCGTAGGGACCCTCATGGTGTTGATTTGAGACCAGATGGATTGAATCCATCCATACCCAATCCAAGTCGTAAGTGACATGGCTTGTCCTTAAATTCTAACCACTTCTCTTCTATGTGTTGCCATGCCGGTGAATCCGTAGGGACCCTCATGGTGCCATTGGTGGAACAATTTTGTGCATGCCATGTCATGCGTTTAGCAATAGACACCGAAACATGTGTTAAATATGGGGCATGATAATAAAATGCCTCAACATCTTTTAAGGGATCATCGTACCTTACTTGCAAATCACCTCGATAACGAGACTCTCCACATTTTGGACATTGAGTTGCATCTTTATGAGCACCGTGAAAGAGCACACAAGCATTGACATATGCATGTATATTTTCGGTCGTTCAATACTCTCATGGCATGTGCTTTTGTGCTTGGTATCTTGTTATCAAAAGGAAGCATCTTCTTCATGAGCTTGTTAAAGGGTTTGAGAGAATTTCAAATATTACTTATAGGATATGGTATGTTAAAATTGTAAATTGCTAACAACAAACCCTAAGGATTCAAAGAGGCTTATAACACTAGAATTGCTCCAACCATACATGGTTTACAAGTTTAGTAACTCCAAGGTCGCACAAAGTGTGGAGTATACACACCCCTCGTATAATGGAGTCTAAGTGGCTCGTCACCTCATCAAGTGTGGTTTCGGGCTTCTCCTCTCCTTCTTTCTCTAAAAAGTCATCCATCATCTCATCCATGCTCAGACCTTCATTCACTTCATTTGCCATTGATGGAGACATTTCTTCCTCATGTCGAGCAAGCAGGCTCACCCCAATTGAGGTATCTAAAGCCTTCACAATTTGCCCACTAAACATGGAATAATGAGGCATAGACTCCATCATTCTATGACACATCTCCTGCTCATCCTCATCCTTAAAAACATGGACTACCTTATGAATACCTAGATCATGTGCATAAGAACTTGCGATAGTGAATATATACACTCCTCAGGCGTAATATTACACATGCTTTATTGTGATTCGGTATAAATGTACAATTTCTCCCTTGCATATATCACATGGACGTGAAATCTTAAGACATAACCACTCATGTAAACTTTGCATGGGTGCCATCATCGGAAGAAGAAGGCATCGAGACGGTCATCTATGCATGGTGGGCATCTAAAAAGAAACATCCAAAACACAAGTGTATGAACACTCCATTCCATTTCATCAAACAAAAAATTAGCTCTCTAAAATCTACCAAAAATAGCTCTTTGGATTTTTTCCTAGTATGTGACGATGGGCGCGGCTATACGTATGCCCATAGCCGTGCCTATAGCTCCATATTGGGGGAACAAATTGGATACCTCTCTCCTACGTACTGCATCACGTGCTACGCCCTCCCTTGCCATTCACAAGCTCTTCTCCCTTAACAAGCCCTCCCTCACCTTCACAAGCCCTTCTCCTCTTCTCCCTTAACAAGCCCTTCTCATCTTCTCTCTTCACAAGCTCTTCCTCGCCTTCACAAGGAAACCCCCTTCTCACCTTCACAAGTCCTTCCCATAGGCAAACTCTTCACCTATGTACCATATCCTTATTTCTTTGTTTTGTTTAATCTTTTATTTTTTGAAAGTGCACTAATTGCTAGGGTTTGACACTTACCTCAAATAAATTTCTTATTCTCTTGTATGCTTGTATGCCCCCTTGTATACTTGTATGCTCTCTTGTATACTTATTCTCTTGTATGCTTGTATGCTTTCTTATATACTTAACTTGTATTACTAGTTATTTATAGATAAAGACTTTACTCATCTTTTTCTTTTTATGGCTAGGTCAAGGCATGAGTTGGCTAGGTTAAGGCAATCTTCTCCAAAGAAGATCAACCACGTACAAGCTTCTAAAAAGCATAAGAGGTAGGCCCCTTGAATCTTTGTTATTTTTGCACCTTCAAGTGCTGGGGATTATTTCTTGAGTTTTCTTTGCCTCTAGTACTTATTCATGCATTAATCATAAAGCATTAAACTTATTGCATTATGCATTCCTGCATTAAGCTGATGTATTATTGCATTACGCATTCATGCATTAAGCTTAATTCATAATGTAGTAAGATTATGCTTCATGCAATATTGCATAAGCTTTATGCAATCATGCATTAAGCTTATGTATGATTCATTAAGGTTAACATATAATGCATTCATAAGCTTAATGCAATAATGCATTAAGCTTAATACATAATACATTCATAAGCTTATGCGTTCATGCATTAAGCTTATGTATTATTGCTTAAGCCATTAGTGAAAATCGAAACTCATTTTGAGGCCTTTTGGCTAGAAAGAAAATTCCTTCTCCTCCAATGAGAGAAAGACCAACGTAACATTAGAACAGAAGAACCCCCATCTAAAGTAAAAGATACAAAGGAGGCCTTCAAATCTGCCAGTAGAGAGGAGGACATCAAAATGGAATGTCTAACTACAGATACTTCTGGTGAAGCCAAAAACACAGAAGATTAGTCCGTGGACAAGTGGAAGAGCAAGCTGAAGTCAACAAACCAAATTAGTAGTACAATGTAATTGTATATTTTGAAGATGAAAGAATGTCATCCTTATTACTCTTGTACATAAAAAGATTGAATTTTACAACTTACATGTATTTAGTTAACCATAGAAGATATGAAGAATGTCATTTAATATAATCTTTGTATAGTTCTCTTTCTTCTTTGTAATACCTATTGTCATGTTAATATAATATATATAATATTAAAAGATATATGTGTGTGTGTGGGGAATTCAATGCAAGGAATCCAAGGGTTTGAATAATAATAATATGAGAGCAAGATTTAAACTCATAAAATCCAAGTTGACACAATATTAAAAAAAAATCCAAGCCATAGAATTGTGCAACAAATTGCCAACAATGTGTAGAGGGTCAACTCAAATGCACACTCTTGCTGCATAACAACAACACAACCAATGCAAGCCTTGCAAGGATTTGAATTTTGAATATTGAACTTATTGAAGGCCTAATAGTTTATTATTATTTATTAATAATAATAACCATAGAAACTGATAGAAACGGGCATGTATTTAATTGCCCTTCCAGTGACGTTTTGGCTATTTTTTAACAATTTT
Source organism: Cibotium barometz (assembly GCF_041138505.1). Lineage (NCBI taxonomy): Eukaryota > Viridiplantae > Streptophyta > Polypodiopsida > Cyatheales > Cibotiaceae > Cibotium > Cibotium barometz. Next base: position 3,224,665 of record NC_141050.1, read on the forward strand.
TTTGAAGAGGGGCATTTTTACATTTAGCTTTTCAAATGAAATTTTCCGTATTAACTTGGCTTTCATGTGATGGGTTAGAGGGCAATGGATGGGCAGATGGCCGTCAAATCCGGTCACTGAACTGTGCTAGTTCTAAGTACTACACCATCATGCATGCCATATTGAAAAGTCGTGTGTGCACTGTGGACGAGAGCTCCTTTACAGGACTGCTAGCTCCATTACAGGCTTTAACAACGCAGACGACACAGGCCTGGAAAACGTTCCTATTGAGATTGGAGACGATAATATTACGAGTCAAAACTCTGAGCTTCCCGCCTCCTGCTTCCCGCCCTTCAAGCTGCATCGTCGTCTCTCCTTCTCTGCGAGCGGATGCCCTCCCAAGTGCATGGGCACTGAGAGGAGGAGCCCGTCCCCTTGTTCGTCCCCAGCTCCCATCACCTGCAAAACCCATTCAAATGCTCAGCAGTCACTTGACCGGTGCTTCTCCCTCATCATCTCTACAAGGTCCTAGAACTAATCCGTGGAACCAACTCCCAGACAAACCTTGGGGAGACGACTCCTTAATAGACGTAGTAATGGAAGAAAACTCCCGTCTCATGCAAGAACTCAAGGAAGCCAAAGAGCAGCTGTTATCCACAAAAAGTGGTGATCAACCCAAAGAAGCCCCCATCCCCCCAAAGGAAGACAGTCAAAACACTAGTGGCGCCCAACAGAAAGAAACTAACACCACAGCTGAAAAAGGTAACCCCCAGCCCCTGTCGGTTCATGTAAGTCTTGCTATTGAGCAGGTTAGGAACAAAGTTGAAGAGTACTCTGAAAGATGTCTGGTCGGCCTGGTCTTTGGCCCGCGACCGTCTAAGGAAGCAATGAAAGCCTAGATCCGAGACACCTGGTCCCCTATAGGGGTTGAGGTCACGCTCACGCAAGCCTTGGCCAAAGGGTACTACATATTTATGTTCAAAGAGGCCAGCATGGCTATGAAAGTCATCAGCTCGGGACAATGGATGTTCAGGCACCTCCCATTCTGCTTCATGAGGTGGACCAAAGACTTCAACCCGGATGGCCCTAAATCTTCAGTGTACCCTGTGTGGGTAGAACTCCCTAACTTACCCATTCACCTTACTCCTTGGATCAAAGCCATCCTAGCTCCCATAGGTCAAGTTTTAGGCACCAAAGCTTTTACTGACTCTCTCTCTCTCTCCCATAGGTCAAGTTTTAGGCACCAAAGCTTTTACTGACTCTCTCTCTCTCTCTCCCACATAAAGATACATAAAGACACAGATACATGTATACACATATACACATATATATTTTTTATTTAATTTATATTTATTTAAATATAAATATACACATATACACATATATATTTTTTATTTAATTTATATTTATATTTATATTTTATTAAAAGATAATTTTTTATTCTCTCTCTCTTTTCACCCTCTCTCTCTTTAGACATCTCTGTCTAGGCCTATGCCATCTCACTCTCTCTCAAAAAGCACACAAACAGATACAGATGTATGCACTCGCATGCACACTCTCTCTCTCTCTCTGTCTCGCACACACACACACACATACACACACTAATGCAAACACACTCTCTCTCCTCCCACACAAACTATCTCACACATAGAAATTCTATGTCTTTGTCTCTCTCTCTCTCTCTCTCTCTCTCTCACCCGTGCACACACTCCCTCTCACATAGAAACTCTCTTCTCTCTCTCTCTCTCTCTCTCTCTCTCTCTCTCTCTCTCTCACACACACACACACACACACACATTTAAATAGATTTGCACACACATATATATAATTTTAATCAATAAAATTTAGATTAAATTTTAATGGTGGGGATGCGTGGTGAGATGCACTCTCAAATAAATGTATCTTACATACAATGTCTCTCTCTCTCTCTCTCTCTCTCTCTCTCTCTCTCTCTCTCTCTCTCTCTCATACACACACTGTCAAATGTTGAAACTCTCTCTTTCTCTGTCTGTCCCGCTCTCTTACACAACACACACACACACACATGTAGACACCTACACATGCACTAATGTAAACACACACTCTTTCTCTCCCAGACACCCTCTCACACATATACTTTCATGTCCCTCTCTCTCTCTCTCTCTCTCTCTCTCTCTCACACACACACACACACACACACACACATGTAAATATATAGTTTTCATAATATTATATTTTATTATATTTCGAGACATATACCTATATATACATGTACATTTATAAAATAAATAAACACACATATACATATATTATTAATGAATATTAAATTTTAATACGTGGGGATGCATGGTGAGGTGTGCTCACGCTTAAATAAGTGTAGCTTGCATACAATGCTTGCATACAATGTCTAAAGTTTGTCTTTTGTTTTGCACACATATGTGTGTGATTGTGCGCACATATATAAGTATGTGTGATTGTGTAGTAATTTCAACTTCATGTGTGCATGCATCGTGCAAGTGTCTTGATTGTGCATATGTGCTAGTGTGTGTACATGGTGTATATGTTTGTGTTTGTGTGTATCCATGTGTGATTGTGTGCATGTACGTGACACGTGTGAGCATGTGAATATATCCATGTGTACATCTTTTTTTATCTGTGTGTGTGTACGTGCACATGCATATGTGTGTGTGAGTGTGTGCATGTACCATGTGCAAATGTGTATGCGTTTACGTCTATGTATACATGTGTGCATGCATGTGTGTGTACATGTACTTGTGTATGTGAGTGTGTGTACGCACTTGTGTGCATGTATGTGTATGTGCAAGCTTGGGTGTGTGTGTGTGTGTGTGTATACGCATGCATGTAAGTGTGCATATCT
>NC_141050.1:3232500-3242500 GCF_041138505.1 Cibotium barometz
TAAACTGAAGCCATGGGCTACTTCGAGATATGGACTCCCTTATATACATGTATGAAATTTTGATAGTAATATTGAATCGTGAATCGATAGTATTACATTCATGTATGTCTTGAATCGTATATTGACAATGTATGCATTCATGTCGTTCTTGTCTTAATCTCCCTCGTGCATATGTTCTTCGTGGATGGTCTAATGCACAAAAAAAAAATCCAGAGAGTGTTATTGGGTGCTGGAATGCTGGAACAGTATTCAGGCACCAAATAGCACTCTCTGGATTTTTTTTTTTGCTCTCTGTTCGCGTGTATAAACGCGTCAGAACTGCTAAAAATTGCGTGTATATACGCGGATGATCTGTAAAATACGCGTGTATTAACACTAGTTTGGTACCAAAACATGACACTTAAGTGTCCTTTTTTGGGGGTTGCGAAAAAAAATCAAACTCCTAATGTAGGCTTTAAAAACCAAAATGCTTCATTGGGCATGTAGAACATAACCCTATGCTTATGTAAAAAATGCTAAACATATAAAATGCCTTTTTATTTGGAAGTACATAAGCAACAAAGTAGCATATGTCTTGAAAATGAACATTTTTCAGGATTTTTCCAAATATGCAAGCATCATTCTCTCAAAAAAAAATCCAATGATATCAATAGCATTTTTCCCAATATATTTTGATAGCATACATCAGTCCAAGGAGGTAGAAGTTCACCAAAAAAATCATTTTCCTTTCCTAGAATTTTTTCCAAAAAAGTTACATAAAATTAGCAAAAGTAACGCGTATTATCAAAACTCAATCACGCCACTAAAAAAAAATATAGCCCTATCAATGAGAATGTTGATTATTGATTTTCATGCTTGAGATGAGATAAATAAGCCATAATTTGATGTGTATGACACTAACTTGGCCTCCACTTAAGTAGCTTCTTATCGCCTAGTTCTAAAAAAACTGTAAAAAATAAAAATATAAAATTTGATCATCTTTTATCAAAAACTAATCATAACTATGCTTGCACAAGTAGTCTACACCTATAGTTACAACAAATAATGCACTTACACAGCTTTCCCCTTTGATGAAAATCAAAATTAGGCTCATAATTAGACATTTTATGTATTAAAAACAGGTTGCGCAAAAGGCCATGTATGAGAAGAGGCCCAAAAAGTGGCTATAAAATTTTGGAAAATTCAAAACAAAGTAGTATTTACCCTATATAACATGGGTGCACCTCAAGTTTTACATTATTAGCTTGTATATGGAAGGAGAAAAATTCATGCTCCACCTGTATAAAAAACATCATTTCAATATTAGCGAGTCAAAAATTTATCCAATAATTGTCGTTTGATGATTCCAGGATTTAGTTTACATCATGGGCTTTCCATCAAGCCAAGTTTCATGATCAAACTATGTCCCTTCTAAAAGTTATGTCCAAATTACTACTATTTTTTGAAAACAGCAAAAATCATGCATTTTATCAGCATGTGTCTAAGAAAATTAAAATATTGCCTTGCAAAAGCTAAGAAAAGGGGAATTTAAAAAATCTCAAGGATTTTTTGGGTCTTGAGGAACATCTGTGGATGTTAAGCATTTCAAAACTCTTAATAGATTGCCCATAAAAATTCAAGAACTTTTCAGGACACTTTAGTGTCTCTGGACACTTAAGTGTCCAATTACAGAACTAGTGTTAACGCGTCAATTCTGACAATTACGCGTGTATAAGCGCATCTAAATTTAAGAAAAGCGTGTATAGACGCATGTATCAATGCGTCTGAGTACATCTGAACTGAACAGAACGCGGCTATACACCCGTGTATAAGCGCGTCTAGGACATCCTATACACGCGCTTTACACGCATGTCTGTGGGCCGCGATGATACACGCGTTGATACACGGGCCCGCTACTTTTTTTCACAAGTCATTTTTAGCGGCTAGGAGCGTGGGTATGAGCCTGATCCCTTGTAGTGATTCTAACCACTTATCTTCTATGTGTTGCCATGCAGGTGAATCCGTAGGGACCCTCATGGTGTTGATTTGAGACCAGATGGATTGAATCCATCCATACCCAATCCAAGTCGTAAGTGACATGGCTTGTCCTTAAATTCTAACCACTTCTCTTCTATGTGTTGCCATGCCGGTGAATCCGTAGGGACCCTCATTGGTGGAACAATTTTGTGCATGCCATGTCATGCGTTTAGCAATAGACTTGCACCGAAACATGTGTTAAATATGGGGCATGATAATAAAATGCCTCAACATCTTTTAAGGGATCATCGTACCTTACTTGCAAATCACCTCGATAACGAGACTCTCCACATTTTGGACATTGAGTTGCATCTTTATGAGCACCGTGAAAGAGCACACAAGCATTGACATATGCATGTATATTTTCGGTCGTTCAATACTCTCATGGCATGTGCCTTTGTGCTTGGTATCTTGTTATCAAAAGGAAGCATCTTCTTCATGAGCTTGTTAAAGGGTTTGAGAGAATTTCAAATATTACTTATAGGATATGGTATGTTAAAATTGTAAATTGCTAACAACAAACCCTAAGGATTCAAAGAGGCTTATAACACTAGAATTGCTCCAACCATACATGGTTTACAAGTTTAGTAACTCCAAGGTCGCACAAAGTGTGGAGTATACACACCCCTCATATAATGGAGTCTAAGTGGCTCGTCACCTCATCAAGTGTGGTTTCGGGCTTCTCCTCTCCTTCTTTCTCTAAAAAGTCATCCATCATCTCATCCATGCTCAGACCTTCATTCACTTCATTTGCCATTGATGGAGACATTTCTTCCTCATGTCGAGCAAGCAGGGTCACCCCAATTGAGGTATCTAAAGCCTTCACAATTTGCCCACTAAACATGGAATAATGAGGCATAGACTCCATCATTCTATGACACATCTCCTGCTCATCCTCATCCTTAAAAACATGGACTACCTTATGAATACCTAGATCATGTGCATAAGAACTTGCGATAGTGAATATATACACTCCTCAGACGTAATATTACACATGCTTTATTGTGATTCGGTATAAATGTACAATTTCTCCCTTGCATATATCACATGGATGTGAAATCTTCTGACATAACCACTCATGTAAACTTTGCATGGGTGCCATCATCGGAAGAAGAAGGCATCGAGACGGTCATCTATGCATGGTGGGCATCTAAAACGAAACATCCAAAACACAAGTGTATGAACACTCCATTCCATTTCATCAAACAAAAAATTAGCTCTCTAAAATCTACCAAAAATAGCTCTTTGGATTTTTTCCTAGTATGTGACGATGGGCGCGGCTATACGTATGCCCATAGCCGTGCCTATAGCTCCATATTGGGGGAACAAATTGGATACCTCTCTCCTACGTACTGCATCACGTGCTAAGCCCTCCCTTGCCATTCACAAGCTCTTCTCCCTTAACAAGCCCTCCCTCACCTTCATAAGCCCTTCTCCTCTTCTCCCTTAACAAGCCCTTCTCATCTTCTCTCTTCACAAGCTCTTCCTCACCTTCACAAGGAAACCCCCTTCTCACCTTCACAAGTCCTTCCCATAAGCAAACTCTTCACCTATGTACCATATCCTTATTTCCTTGTTTTGTTTAATCTTTTATTTTTTGAAAGTGCACTAATTGCTAGGGTTTGACACTTATCTCAAATAAATTTCTTATTCTCTTGTATGCTTGTATGCCCCCTTGTATACTTGTATGCTCTCTTGTATACTTGTATGCTCTCTTATATACTTAACTTGTATTACTAGTTATTTATAGATAAAGACTTTACTTATCTTTTTCTTTTTATGGCTAGGTCAAGGCATGAGTTGGCTAGGTTAAGGCAATCTTCTCCAAAGAAGATCAACCACGTACAAGCTTCTAAAAAGCATAAGAGGTAGGCCCCTTGAATCTTTGTTATTTTTGCACCTTCAAGTGCTGGGGATTATTTCTTGAGTTTTCTTTGCCTCTAGTACTTATTCATGCATTAATCATAAAGCATTAAACTTATTGCATTATGCATTCCTGCATTAAGCTGATGTATTATTGCATTACGCATTCATGCATTAAGCTTAATTCATAATGTAGTAAGATTATGCTTCATGCAATATTGCATAAGCTTTATGCAATCATGCATTAAGCTTATGTATGATTCATTAAGGTTAACATATAATGCATTCATAAGCTTAATGCAATAATGCATTAAGCTTAATACATAATACATTCATAAGCTTATGCGTTCATGCATTAAGCTTATGTATTATTGCATAAGCCATTAGTGAAAATCGAAACTCATTTTGAGGCCTTTTGGCTAGAAAGAAAATTCCTTCTCCTCCAATGAGAGAAAGACCAACGTAACATTAGAACAGAAGAACCCCCATCTAAAGTAAAAGATACAAAGGAGGCCTTCAAATCTGCCAGTAGAGAGGAGGACATCAAAATGGAATGTCTAACTACAGATACTTCTGGTAACTACAGATACTTATGGTGAAGCCAAAAACACAGAAGATTAGTCCGTGGACAAGTGGAAGAGCAAGCTGAAGTCAACAAACCAAATTAGTAGTACAATGCAATTGTATATTTTGAAGATGAAAGAATGTCATCCTTATTACTCTTGTACGTAAAAATATTGAATTTTACAACTTACATGTATTTAGTTAACCATAGAAGATATGAAGAATGTCATTTAATATAATCTTTGTATAGTTCTCTTTCTTCTTTGTAATACCTATTGTCATGTTAATATAATATATATAATATTAAAAGATATATGTGTGTGTGTGGGGAATTCAATGCAAGGAATCCAAGGGTTTGAATAATAATAATATGAGAGCAAGATTTAAACTCATAAAATCCAAGTTGACATAATATTAAAAAAAAATCCAAGCCATAGAATTGTGCAACAAATTGCCAACAATGTGTAGAGGGTCAACTCAAATGCACACTCTTGCTGCATAACAACAACACAACCAATGCAAGCCTTGCAAGGATTTGAATTTTGAATATTGAACTTATTGAAGGCCTAATAGTTTATTATTATTTATTAATAATAATAACCATAGAAATTGATAGAAACGGGCATGTATTTTAATTGCCCTTCCATTGACGTTTTGGCTATTTTTTAACAATTTTTTTGAAGAGGGGCATTTTTACATTTAGCTTTTCAAATGAAATTTTCCGTATTAACTTGGCTTTCATGTGATGGGTTAGAGGGCAATGGATGGGCAGATGGCCGTCAAATCCGGTCACTGAACTGTGCTGGTTCTAAGTACTACACCATCATGCATGCCATATTGAAAAGTCGTGTGTGCACTGTGGACGAGAGCTCCTTTACAGGACTGCTAGCTCCATTACAGGCTTTAACAACGCAGACGACACAGGCCTGGAAAACGTTCGTATTGAGATTGGAGACGATAATATTACGAGTCGGAACTCTGAGCTTCCCGCCTCCTGCTCCCCGCCCTTCAAGCTGCATCAACGTCTCTCCTTCTCTGTGGGCGGATGCCCTCCCAAGTGCATGGGCACTGAGAGGAGGAGCCCGTCCCCTTGTTCGTCCCCAGCTCCCATCACCTGCAAAACCCATTCAAATGCTCAGCAGTCGCTTAACCGGTGCTTCTCCCTCATCATCTCTACAAGGTCCTAAAACTAATCCGTGGAACCAACTCCCAGACAAACCTTGGGGAGACGACTCCTTAATAGACGCAGTAATGGAAGAAAACTCCCGTCTCATGCAAGAACTCAAGGAAGCCAAAGAGCAGCTGTTATCCACAAAAAGTGGTGATCAACCCAAAGAAGCCCCCATCCCCCCAAAGGAAGACAGTCAAAACACTAATGGCGCCCAACAGAAAGAAACTAACACCACAGCTGAAAAAGGTAACCCCCAGCCCCTGTCGGTTCATGTAAGTCTTGCTATTGAGCAGGTTAGGAACAAAGTTGAAGAGTACTCTGAAAGATGTCTGGTGGGCCTGGTCTTTGGCCCGCGACCGTCTAAGGAAGCAATGAAAGCCTAGATCCGAGACAGCTGGTCCCCTATAGGGGTTGAGGTCACGCTCACGCAAGCCTTGGCCAAAGGGTACTACATATTTATGTTCAAAGAGGCCAGCATGGCTATGAAAGTCATCAGCTCTCGGGACAATGGATGTTCAGGCACCTCCCATTCTGCTTCATGAGGTGGACCAAAGACTTCAACCCGGATGGCCCTAAATCTTCAGTGTACCCTGTGTGGGTAGAGCTCCCTAACTTACCCATTCACCTTACTCCTTGGATCAAAGCCATCCTAGCTCCCATAGGTCAAGTTTTAGGCACCAAAGCTTTTACTGACTCTCTCTCTCTCTCTCCCACATAAAGATACATAAAGACACAGATACATGTATACACATATACACATATATATTTTTTATTTAATTTATATTGATTTAAATATAAATATACACATATACACATATATATTTTTTATTTAATTTAATTTATATTTATATTTTATTAAAAGATACTTTTTTATTCTCTCTCTCTTTTCACCCTCTCTCTCTTTAGACATCTCTGTCTAGGCCTATGCCATCTCACTCTCTCTCAAAAAGCACACAAACAGATACAGATGTATGCACTCGCATGCACTCTCTCTCTCTCTCTCTCTCTCTCTCTCTCTCTCTCTCTCTCTCTCTCTCTCGCACACACACACACACACACACACACTAATGCAAACACACTCTCTCTCCTCCCACACAAACTATCTCACACATAGAAATTCTATGTCTTTGTCTCTCTCTCTCTCTCTCTCTCTCTCTCTCTCACCCGTGCACACACTCCCTCTCTCTTCATTACACTCCCTCTCACATAGAAACTCTCTTCTCTCTCTCTCTCTCTCTCTCTCTCTCACACACACACACACACACACACACACACACACACACATTTAAATAGATTTGCACACACATATATATAATTTTAATCAATAAAATTTAGATTAAATTTTAATGGTGGGGATGCGTGGTGAGATGCACTCTCAAATAAATGTATCTTACATACAATGTCTCTCTCTCTCTCTCTCTCTCTCTCTCTCTCTCTCTCTCTCATACACACACTGTCAAATGTTGAAACTCTCTCTTTCTCTGTCTGTCCCGCTCTCTTACACAACACACACACACACACATGTAGACACCTACACATGCACTAATGTAAGCACACACTCTTTCTCTCCCAGACACCCTCTCACACATATACTTTCATGTCCCTCTCTCTCTCTCTCTCTCTCTCTCTCTCACACACACACACACACACACATGTAAATATATAGTTTTCATAATATTATATTTTATTATATTTCGAGACATATACCTATATATACATGTACATTTATAAAATAAATAAACACACATATACATATATTATTAATGAATATTAAATTTTAATACGTGGGGATGCATGGTGAGGTGTGCTCACGCTTAAATAAGTGTAGCTTGCATACAATGCTTGCATACAATGTCTAAAGTTTGTCTTTTGTTTTGCACACATATGTGTGTGATTGTGCGCACATATATAAGTATGTGTGATTGTGTAGTAATTTCAACTTCATGTGTGCATGCATCGTGCAAGTGTCTTGATTGTGCATATGTGCTAGTGTGTGTACATGGTGTATATGTTTGTGTTTGTGTGTATCCATGTGTGATTGTGTGCATGTACGTGACACGTGTGAGCATGTGAATATATCCATGTGTACATCTTTTTTTATCTATGTGTGTGTACGTGCACATGCATATGTGTGTGTGAGTGTGTGCATGTACCATGTGCAAATGTGTATGCGTTTACGTCTATGTATACATGTGTGCATGCATGTGTGTGTACATGTACTTGTGTATGTGAGTGTGTGTACGCACTTGTGTGCATGTATGTGTATGTGCAAGCTTGGGTGTGTGTGTGTGTGTGTGTGTATACGCATGCATGTAAGTGTGCATATCTCTATGTGTGTGCACGTGTGTTGATGCGTGAGTGTGTGTGTTTGTGTGTATGTGTGCATGTGTCTATGTGTGTGCATCGACATAATACATATAGATCTATTTATATATACATGCTTACATACCTACATATATACATACATACATAATACATATGTGCGTGTGTGTGCGCGCTTTTATCTATGATATGTATATTCTCTCTCTTACACATACACATAATATAATATATATAATATTAAAAGATATATGTGTGTGTGGGGGGAATTCAATGCAAGGAATCCAAGGGTTTGAATAATAATAATATGAGAGCAAGATTTAAACTCATAAAATCCAAGTTGACATAATATTAAAAAAAATTCCAAGCCATAGAATTGTGCATCAAATTGCCAACAATGTGTAGAGGGTCAACTCAAATGCACACTCGTGCTGCATAACAACAACACAACCAATGCAAGCCTTGCAAGGATTTGAATTTTGAATATTGAACTTATTGAAGGCCTAATCTATACAGGATTAAGGACAACCCCACCTCCCTCCACGTGGGCAAAGGAGGTGGGGCTAATTCAAAATAACCACTCCTCCTACAAGCGTGAGGAGGAACCAAATCTCACATCTTCCAATGCAATTTTGAATTTGAATCTAAAAAGATCTCATCTCACATCTTTCAATGAAATCTTTGTATACATGCTTACATACCTATAGATACACACACTTATATATATTATGTATGTATGTGTATCTTTAGGTATGTAAGCATGTATATATAAATAGATTTATATATATGTCGACGCACACACATGTATGTTCATGCACACACACACACAACACACAGACACCAGCACATGATCCGTACACACACGCATACAAACACACATACACACACTCGTACGCATGGACACACGTGCAACATATAGAGATATGCACACATACTTAAGCTTGCACATACACATACAAGCATATATATTATGTGCATGTGTAAGAGAGAGAATATACATACATACACACGTATATATATTTTGTATGTATGTGTATCTATAGGTATGTAAGCATGTATATATAAACTGATTTATATGTATATCGATGCACACATGTATGTTCATGCATACACACACACACATAACACACAGACACAAGCACATGATACATGCACACACGCATACAAACACATATACACACACTCGCACACATGGACACACATGCAACATATAGAGATATGCACACTTGCACACATACTCAATCTTGCATATACACACATGTGTATACATGCACACAAGCACATAAATACACTCATATACAAAAGTACATGTGCACACACATGGACATGCACACACTCACACACACACATATGCACCTGCACGTGCACACACATAGATGTACACACGAGTATATTCACATGCTCACACACACGTACATGCAGACACTCGCTATGGATACACATATATAAAAACATACACACCATGTACACACACACACACACACAACAAATACACACTAACACATACACACAATCAAGACACTTGCACAACACATGCACGCTTGAAGACATTACACAATCACACATACGTGTGTATGTGCACACACAATCACATACATATGTATGCAAAAGAGAAGACAAAAGACATTGTATATAAGATACACTTATTTAAAAGTGAACACACCTCATCATGCATCCCCACGTGTCAAAATTCAATATTAATGAAAAATATATGTGTATATATGTTTATTTATTTTATAAATGCACATGTATATATAGGTATACATCTCTAAATATAATAAAACATAATATTATAGATAATATATATTTACATGTGGGTGTGTGTTTGTGAGAGAGAGAGAGAGAGAGAGAGAGTGTGCAAGTGTGCATGAGAAAGAAGTGTGTTTGTGTGTGTTCATGAATGTATCTGTGTGTGTGTGTGTGTGAGAGAGAGAGAGAGACAGAGAGAGAGAGAGAGAGACAGAGAGAGAGAGAGAGAGTTTCTATATGTGGGAGTGTGTGTAAGAAGAGAGATAACGTGTGTGTGTGTGTGTGTGTGTGTGGAGAGAGAGAGAGAGAGAGAGAGAG
>NC_141050.1:3245000-3252500 GCF_041138505.1 Cibotium barometz
TATGATACAGCGACGGGTTACGGGGAGGAAGCCCACAACCCACGATACTGCGTATGCTCGCCGGCATAGCAGACGTGACACGTGGGCCATCTTCAGAGCCGAGGGACGTATTACGGACGCACAGTTTAAGATGGCCATGAGACCATACGGTCGACAGGTACTTGAAAATTCTAAACGAATGATTTTGGTTTATTGAATTACATATATATATACTTATATACTATATATTACTTGAACAGGCACAAGCTGCTGATGATCCACCCGCCGCCACTGCAGAGGGTGGACGTGAGTACTACTCATCGAACATTCCGACCGATGTGAGCTCATCTGAGCATGGAGGGAGCACCGAGTCATCATCTGGGTCTGAGTAGTACTCAGACTTATAGTATCACATTCCATATTGAGGATGTGGTTGTATATATTTTTTTGTAAACTGAAGCCATGGGCTACTTCGAGATATGGACTCCCTTGTATACATGTATGAAATTTTGATAGTAATATTGAATCGTGAATCGATAGTATTACATTCATGTATGTCTTGAATCGTGTATTGACAATGTATGCATTCATGTCGTTCTTGTCTTAATCTCCCTCGTGCATATGTTCTTCGTGGATGGTCTAATGCACAAAAAAAAATCCAGAGAGTGTTATTGGGTGCTGGAATGCTGGAACAGTATTCAGGCACCAAATAGCACTCTCTGGATTTTTTTTTTGCTCTCTGTTCGCGTGTATAAACGCGTCAGAACTGCTAAAAATCGTGTGTATATACGCGGATAATCTGTAAAATACGTGTGTATTAACACTAGTTTGGTACCGAAACAGGACACTTAAGTGTCCTTTTTTGGGGGTTGCGAAGAAAAATCAAACTCCTAATGTAGGCTTTAAAAACCAAAATGCTTCATTGGGCATGTAGAACATAACCCTATGCTTATGTAAAAAATGCTAAACATATAAAATGCCTTTTTATTTGGAAGTACATAAGCAACAAAGTAGCATATGTCTTGAAAATGAACATTTTTCAGGATTTTTCCAAATATGCAAGCATCATTCTCTCAAAAAAAATCCAATGATATCAATAGCATTTTTTCCAATATATTTTGATAGCATACATCAGTCGAAGGAGGTAGAAGTTCACCAAAAAAATCATTTTCCTTTCCTAGAATTTTTTCCAAAAAAGTTGCATAAAATCAGCAAAAGTAACGCGTATTATCAAAACTCAATCACGCCACTAAAAAATAATGTAGCCCTATCAATGAGAATGTTGATTATTGGTTTTCATGCTTGAGATGAGATAAATAAGCCATAATTTGATGTGTATGACACTAACTTGGCCTCCACTTAAGTAGGTTCTTATCGCCTAGTTTTAAAAAAACTGTAAAAAATAAAAATGTAAAATTTGATCATCTTTTATCAAAAACTAATCATAACTATGCTTGCACAAGTAGTCTACACCTATAGTTACAACAAATAATGCACTTACACAGCTTTTCCCTTTGATGAAAATCAAAATTAGGCTCATAATTAGACATTTTATGTATTAAAAACAGGTTGCGCAAAAGGCCATGTATGAGAAGAGGCCCAAAAAGTGGCTATAAAGTTTTCGAAAATTCAAAACAAAGTAGTATTTACCCTATATAACATGGGTGCACCTCAAGTTTTACATTATTAGCTTGTATATGGAAGGAGAAAAATTCATGCTCCACCTGTATAAAAAACGTCATTTCAATATTAGCAAGTCAAAAATTTATCCAATAATTGTCGTTTGATGATTCCAGGATTTAGTTTACATCATGGGCTTTCCATCAAGCCAAGTTTCATGATCAAACTATGTCCCTTCTAAAAGTTATGTCCAAATTACTACTATTTTTTGAAAACAGCAAAAATCATGCATTTTATCAGCATGTGTCTAAGAAAATTAAAATATTGCCTTGCAAAAGCTAAGAAAAGGGGAATTTAAAAAATCTCAAGGATTTTTTGGGTCTTGAGGAACATCTGTGGATGTTAAGCATTTCAAAACTCTTAATAGATTGCCCATAAAAATTCAAGAACTTTTCAGGACACTTTAGTGTCTCGGGACACTTAAGTGTCCAATTACAGAACTAGTGTTAACGCGTCAAAACTGACAATTACGTGTGTATAAGCGCATCTAAATTTAAGAAAAGCGTGTATAGACGCATGTATCAACGCGTCTGAGTACATCTGAGTACATCTGAGTATAGACGCATGTATCAACGCGTCTGAGTACATCTGAACTGAACAGAACGCGGCTATACACCCGTGTATAAGCGCGTCTAGGACGTCCTATACACGCACTTTTACACGCATGTCTGTGGGCCGCGATGATACACGTGCTGATACACGCGCCCGCTACTTTTTTTCACAAGTCATTTTTAGCGGCTAGGAGCGTGGGTATGAGCCCGATCCCTTGTAGTGATTCTAACCACTTATCTTCTATGTGTTGCCATGCCGGTGAATCCGTAGGGACCCTCACGGTGTTGATTTGAGACCAGATGGATTGAATCCATCCATACCCAATCCAAGTCGTAAGTGACATGGCTTGTCCTTAAATTCTAACCACTTCTCTTCTATGTGTTGCCATGCCGGTGAATCCGTAGGGACCCTCATGGTGCCATTGGTGGAACAATTTTGTGCATGCCATGTCATGCGTTTAGCAATAGACTTGCACCGGATTCAAAGAGGCTTATAACACTAGAATTGCTCCAACCATACATGGTTTACAAGTTTAGTAACTCCAAGGTCGCACAAAGTGTGGAGTATACACACCCCTCGTATAATGGAGTCTAAGTGGCTCGTCACCTCATCAAGTGTGGTTTCGGGCTTCTCCTCTCCTTCTTTCTCTAAAAAGTCATCCATCATCTCATCCATGCTCAGACCTTCATTCACTTCATTTGCCATTGATGGAGACATTTCTTCCTCATGTCGAGCAAGCAGGCTCACCCCAATTGAGGTATCTAAAGCCTTCACAATTTGCCCACTAAACATGGAATAATGAGGCATAGACTCCATCATTCTATGACACATCTCCTGCTCATCCTCATCCTTAAAAACATGGACTACCTTATGAATACCTAGATCATGTGCATAAGAACTTGCGATAGTGAATATATACACTCCTCAGACGTAATATTACACATGCTTTATTGTGATTCGGTATAAATGTACAATTTCTCCCTTCCATATATCACATGGACGTGAAATCTTCTGACATAACCACTCATGTAAACTTTGCATGGGTGCCATCATTGGAAGAAGAAGGCATCGAGACGGTCATCTATGCATGGTGGGCATCTAAAAAGAAACATCCAAAAGATAAGTGTATGAACACTCCATTCCATTTCATCAAACAAAAAATTAGCTCTCTAAAATCTACCAAAAATAGCTCTTTGGATTTTTTCCTAGTATGTGACGATGGGCGCGGCTATACGTATGCCCATAGCCGTGCCTATAGCTCCATATTGGGGGAACAAATTGGATACCTCTCTCCTACGTACTGCATCACGTGCTAAGCCCTCCCTTGCCATTCACAAGCTCTTCTCCCTTAACAAGCCCTCCCTCACCTTCACAAGCCCTTCTCCTCTTCTCCCTTAACAAGCCCTTCTCATCTTCTCTCTTCACAAGCTCTTCCTCACCTTCACAAGGAAACCCCCTTCTCACCTTCACAAGTCCTTCCCATAAGCAAACTCTTCACCTATGTACCATATCCTTATTTCCTTGTTTTGTTTAATCTTTTATTTTTTGAAAGTGCACTAATTGCTAGGGTTTGACACTTACCTCAAATAAATTTCTTATTCTCTTGTATGCTTGTATGCCCCCTTGTATACTTGTATGCTCTCTTGTATACTTATTCTCTTGTATGCTTGTATGCTCTCTTATATACTTAACTTGTATTACTAGTTATTTATAGATAAAGACTTTACTTATCTTTTTCTTTTTATGGCTAGGTCAAGGCATGAGTTGGCTAGGTTAAGGCAATCTTCTCCAAAGAAGATCAACCACGTACAAGCTTCTAAAAAGCATAAGAGGTAGGCCCCTTGAATCTTTGTTATTTTTGCACCTTCAAGTGCTGGGGATTATTTCTTGAGTTTTCTTTGCCTCTAGTACTTATTCATGCATTAATCATAAAGCATTAAACTTATTGCATTATGCATTCCTGCATTAAGCTGATGTATTATTGCAGTACGCATTCATGCATTAAGCTTAATTCATAATGTAGTAAGATTATGTTTCATGCAATATTGCATAAGCTTTATGCAATCATGCATTAAGCTTATGTATGATTCATTAAGGTTAACATATAATGCATTCATAAGCTTAATGCAATAATGCATTAAGCATAAGATTAATACATAATACATTCATAAGCTTATGCGTTCATGCATTAAGCTTATGTATTATTGCATAAGCCATTAGTGAAAATCGAAACTCATTTTGAGGCCTTTTGGCTAGAAAGAAAATTCCTTCTCCTCCAATGAGAGAAAGACCAACGTAACATTAGAACAGAAGAACCCCCATCTAAAGTAAAAGATACAAAGGAGGCCTTCAAATCTGCCAGTAGAGAGGAGGACATCAAAATGGAATGTCTAACTACAGATACTTCTGGTAACTACAGATACTTCTGGTGAAGCCAAAAACACAGAAGATTAGTCCGTGGACAAGTGGAAGAGCAAGCTGAAGTCAACAAACCAAATTAGTAGTACAATGCAATTGTATATTTTGAAGATGAAAGAATGTCATCCTTATTACTCTTGTACATAAAAAGATTGAATTTTACAACTTACATGTATTTAGTTAACCATAGAAGATATGAAGAATGTCATTTAATATAATCTTTGTATAGTTCTCTTTCTTCTTTGTAATACCTATTGTCATGTTAATATAATATATATAATATTAAAAGATATATGTGTGTGTGTGGGGAATTCAATGCAAGGAATCCAAGGGTTTGAATAATAATAATATGAGAGCAAGATTTAAACTCATAAAATCCAAGCTGACATAATATTTAAAAAAAATCCAAGCCATAGAATTGTGCAACAAATTTCCAACAATGTGTAGAGGGTCAACTCAAATGCACACTCTTGCTGCATAACAACAACACAACCAATGCAAGCCTTGCAAGGATTTGAATTTTGAATATTGAACTTATTGAAGGCCTAATAGTTTATTATTATTTATTAATAATAATAACCATAGAAATTGATAGAAACAGGCATGTATTTTAATTGCCCTTCCATTGACGTTTTGGCTATTTTTTAACAATTTTTTTGAAGAGGGGCATTTTTACATTTAGCTTTTCAAATGAAATTTTCCGTATTAACTTGGCTTTCATGTGATGGGTTAGAGGGCAATGGATGGGCAGATGGCCGTCAAATCCGGTCACTGAACTGTGCTGGTTCTAAGTACTACACCATCATGCATGCCATATTGAAAAGTCGTGTGTGCACTGTGGACGAGAGCTCCTTTACAGGACTGCTAGCTCCATTACAGGCTTTAACAACGCAGACGACACAGGCCTGGAAAACGTTCGTATTGAGATTGGAGACGATAATATTACGAGTCGAAACTCTGAGCTTCCCGCCTCCTGCTTCCCGCCCTTCAAGCTGCATCGTCGTCTCTCCTTCTCTGCGGGCGGATGCCCTCCCAAGTGCATGGGCACTGAGAGGAGGAGCCCGTCCCCTTGTTCGTCCCCAGCTCCCATCACCTGCAAAACCCATTCAAATGCTCAGCAGTCACTTAACCGGTGCTTCTCCCTCATCATCTCTACAAGGTTCTAGAACTAATCCGTGGAACCAACTCCCAGACAAACCTTGGGGAGACGACTCCTTAATAGACGCAGTAATGGAAGAAAACTCCCGTCTCATGCAAGAACTCAAGGAAGCCAAAGAGCAGCTGTTATCCACAAAAAGTGGTGATCAACCCAAAGAAGCCCCCATCCCCCCAAAGGAAGATAGTCAAAACACTAATGGTGCCCAACAGAAAGAAACTAACACCACAGCTGAAAAAGGTAACCCCCAGCCCCTGTCGGTTCATGTAAGTCTTGCTATTGAGCAGGTTAGGAACAAAGTTGAAGAGTACTCTGAAAGATGTCTGGTGGGCCTGGTCTTTGGCCCGCGACCGTCTAAGGAAGCAATGAAAGCCTAGATCCGAGACAGCTGGTCCCCTATAGGGGTTGAGGTCACGCTCACGCAAGCCTTGGCCAAAGGGTACTACATATTTATGTTCAAAGAGGCCAGCATGGCTATGAAAGTCATCAGCTCTCGGGACAATGGATGTTCAGGCACCTCCCATTCTGCTTCATGAGGTGGACCAAAGACTTCAACCCGGATGGCCCTAAATCTTCAGTGTACCCTGTGTGGGTAGAGCTCCCTAACTTACCCATTCACCTTACTCCTTGGATCAAAGCCATCCTAGCTCCCATAGGTCAAGTTTTAGGCACCAAAGCTTTTACTGACTCTCTCTCTCTCTCTCCCACATAAAGATACATAAAGACACAGATACATGTATACACATATACACATATATATTTTTTATTTAATTTATATTTACATGCACTCTCTCTCTCTCTCTCTCTCTCTCTCTCTCTCTCTCTCTCGCACACACACACACACACACACTAATGCAAACACACTCTCTCTCCTCCCACACAAACTATCTCACACATAGAAATTCTATGTCTTTGTCTCTCTCTCTCTCTCTCTCTCTCTCTCTCTCTCTCTCACCCGTGCACACACTCCCTCTCTCTTCATTACACTCCCTCTCACATAGAAACTCTCTTCTCTCTCTCTCTCTCTCTCTCTCTCTCTCTCACACACACACACATTTAAATAGATTTGCACACACATATATATAATTTTAATCAATAAAATTTAGATTAAATTTTAATGGTGGGGATGCGTGGTGAGATGCACTCTCAAATAAATGTATCTTACATACAATGTCTCTCTCTCTCTCTCTCTCTCTCTCTCATACACACACTGTCAAATGTTGAAACTCTCTCTTTCTCTGTCTGTCTCGCTCTCTTACACAACACACACACACACACATGTAGACACCTACACATGCACTAATGTAAACACACACTCTTTCTCTCCCAGACACCCTCTCACACATATACTTTCATGTCCCTCTCTCTCTCTCTCTCTCTCTCTCTCTCTCTCACACACACACACACACACACACACACACATGTAAATATATAGTTTTCATAATATTATATTTTATTATATTTCGAGACATATACCTATATATACATGTACATTTATAAAATAAATAAACACACATATACATATATTATTAATGAATATTAAATTTTAATACGTGGGGATGCATGGTGAGGTGTGCTCACGCTTAAATAAGTGTAGCTTGCATACAATGCTTGCATACAATGTCTAAAGTTTGTCTTTTGTTTTGCACACATATGTGTGTGATTGTGCGCACATATATAAGTATGTGTGATTGTGTAGTAATTTCAACTTCATG